>NC_048299.1:164514728-164604560 GCF_013100865.1 Trachemys scripta elegans
CTTGCCTGCACCATACCTTGTAAGTGAAGAGATTCAGCTTCCAGGGAGATATCTGTCAAGTTAGGAAGGGAACATACCATAAGAAAGCTGCTTCTCTCTAACGCCATCCCCTACATACCTTGTGCTGACCAACAGAGTCTTAAATGCATGGAATGGGGTGGAGGCAGGAGGGGCTCTGAACTACCCGCCCCCCCGCTTCCATGCCATTCCTACTCTCTTCCCCCTCTCTGTCTTTGTACTTAATGGGGAATGGAGCACTGGGGCCTGCATTGCTCATGAATGCCACCAACACAACTGTGTTAAATAAACCAAAAATTACTGTGAAGCCTGAAAATGTCAATACAAACGATGGACAGACAACTTGAGTGATGTTTCCTCTGTTCGTTAAACTCTTTGAATTTTTGCTGATCATAATCAGTTTCATAGTGTGACTGGAACTGAAAGGGATTATTCCTTTTGCACTGGAATTTAAGGAGAGCATGTTTGTTCAGAGGAGAGAGGAGACCAGATTAGAACATGCTACTGGAGCATAATAAATTCACAGTAATTGCAAACTAGTGTTCCGTAATTCTTCAGACACCATTTCTAATATTCTCATCTTCTCATAGTTAGCTCATTTATGCTTTTGTCCTTATTGAATTAACCGTTGTCTTTTCTTTCATACGGTCTCCTGAGGGAAGCCCCTTTTAAATCTTTTCAGTTTAATTCCATTAATTGGCATATTGTGTGGTCTTATGTTTCCCCTCCTGTGTCCTGAACTTAGATTCCCCTCAGTTCTTAAACTCCTCGGCTATGTTTTTGCAGCTTTGACTGACAACTTGCTTGATCTGCAGACAAAGCATGTGCTTTCTTATCTTTCACTTCCAGGCTAATGTTTAACAACGTATTCACAGTTTATCACCCTATTTGTTAAGCCTGGGCTCAGAAGTTCTCTCAGTTCTGAAGCAATCATAAAAATCAGTAATAATCAATTCATTTATTCTAGGCTACATTAAAATATTACTAACTACAATAATTAAAAAATAAATAATGTAAGAAATCTGATGCCTTTACTGATTTATTAATAGTCCTTGCTTTTGACCTTCAATAGGAGTCTGTTTTTGGTCCTCTTTCAAGTCAGAAAAGGAAGCCTTAGCAATAAATACATGCAGCCTTTTCATTGCAGAAGAAAAGTGAGAATGAAAGTTTTCAGTTCAGCATCATAACTTTCCCAGGTACATTAACAAATGAAAATGAGTGCAGGAAGTATGCACATGAAAAAAACGCAATTTAGTTAAAACATTATTTCAGTAATACGAAAAATGGGTTGAAAAAACACATAGCTAGCAGTATTCCTAGTCTGTATTTATTTTTTATAGTCATAATAAACTGAATTCATGACACACTGAAAACACTGTTATTGCTTTATTTTACAAGGCACAAGTAGCCATGTAATAACTGCAGTAACACTGCAGCTGTATTGTCTATGAGCCCTATGCAGCGAAAGACAGAAGGGAGAAAATGAAAGAAAAATGGGATGGGAAGGCATCAAAATCAATGGAAAGGTGGAACCAAACCAATGTGCTTCCCTTTCCTTTCTACCACCCCAAGGCCCAGAATCTCCTTCATGCCAACACCACACAGTAGGAGTTCAGTGGGACTTTAAGGGATGATTTTTGAGGGTGTGAGAAGTTGGGTTCAGACATGCTGTCCTCAAAACCTGTGGAGATCCAGGTAGATAATCCAGGTAGAAAAATTAATACTGCTTCCAGCATACTTCAATGAGATATGAGGACTTCAGATAAATTGGGACATGTCTTAAGTGATGGATATTTCTCATAGACCGAATCCATCTCAAATACAATCATCTTCCTTTCATTCATGTAAAGAGAGAACCTACTTAGGCATCAGGCATGCTCTGATTTATCAAAAACAGTATCTGAAGACATAGATGTCACACTCAGAGAAGTGACAAAAGCCATGGAGAAATGGTGTTCACTGCCAATATCTTTATTGGGAAAAGCAGAAGCTATTAAAAATTAATGTAGGACCATGATTAATGTATTTATTTAGCTTAATTCTACTTAAATTTCCTGCTTCAACTTTCACAGGAATAAATAGAGTTATGCAACATTTCTTATGGAGTATGAAGACATCACAGACCCACAAAATACGTAGGAAATCATGACCAAATGGGAGGTGGGATTACCGGATTTGTATTTATATCACCTGGCTTTTCTATTCAGATTTTTAATAAGATGGTTCTGTCCCACCAACTCTTCCCAATCCTCACTGTGTTTTGAGATTGAAAAAAATTGTGTCTCTCCCTCTGCACTTCTATTTTTAAAACAGTTGCCTGCACCTTTAAGGAAAAACAATATTTACCTCCTCTTGGAGTGTTCTTCAGAAAATTATGCCCATTGCCACTTCTAATCTCATCAACTCTCTTTCCACGCAAATCTGGAACAATCCCCAATTTAAATTTGCTAGTAGCTCTAAGATCAAATCTGCCTGGCTAACCAAGGGCATATTAATCATAAAAGATATTATTGAACAGACAACTTTAACGTCCTGTTCATATCTTTGTGATAAATATCAGCTACCAATAAAGCACGGTTCTTTCTACAATAAGCATTGACTCAAAATTATAAAGGAGCTGCAGAATTGTTGGCAGGCCACAAATAACACTCCACTTGAAGTGTACCTTAAAAAGTATGTTAGCCAAAAACATTTTATGGGTAACACATACAAATAGCTGAATTCCTTCATTTATCCTACTGGCTATGCCATAAAAGAAAAATGGAGAAGGAGCTAAGCACCTCCATTTCTTCTGACAGGTGGGATAGCATCTGGCACAATATATGCAGAACATCCAGTTCTCTGTTTCTGCATTTCTTTCAGAGCAAAATTCTAAATAGAGATTGCATAAAGTTGGGCACACCCCATGTGATGGAGTAGGGAGTATTAACCTGGTAATGGTGCATGGGAGTATTACTAGTTTACTGTCTGCATTGATACTAGATGGTGGTGGGATAAAAGGGTGTGACTTCACTTGAGGGATGATACTTGAACATGTAACCTGAGCCCCAGAGGGGGTTGGGGCCAGGTGACACCTTCTGCCCAGGAAACTGGACAAAAGGCTGGAGGAGGAGCCGGCGTATGTGGCTGGGCGAGACTGTGGGAGAGGGTTTCAGTTTGGAGCTGGCTGGGGAAATGGAGGGAGGCCCAGAACTGGGGTCTGGGCTCCCTACCCCCCCAGATGGACCTGACTGAGGGATCCTGTTTTCTGCACCTACAAACTCTGTTTTGGACTATGTTCCTGTCGTCTAATAAACCTTCTGTTTTACTGGCTGCCTGAGAGTCACAGTGAATCGCAGCAAGTGAGAGGTACGGGGCCCTGACTCCCCCACACTCCGTGACACCTCACACAGTAAATGTTGGAGGTGATGTGACAGCTCCAATGCAAACCTGTCTCAGATAGTCTTTGAATGTCAAAGTATATCCACATTTTGGAAGAAAATGTATGGTGTTCTAAAGTGACTGGGGTAGGGGTTTCCCCGGCATCAAGCCTCTGTTTTGAGCAGTCCAGAAGATCTACCATGTTTGAGTAATGCCAGGAAAAGGATAGCTGCAGCACTTATAGTGCCCTAAAGAGTCATTTTCCATCCACATTCTTTGATTGGATAACACCACCCTCATGGAAAAAACAGCATTAATCTATAGGAGTACAAGACCCCACTATGAAGACACTTGGTTTTCATGAGAACATTACAAACTGACTCCAGGTAGATTGGGCTTCGGAAGCTATTTTGTGGGGGGGAGGGAGGATGGCTAGGGAATTATTTAGCTATGAATATTTCATATTGTGTGTTATTAAATGCATACTCCTGCTCTGCTTTTGTCATAGTCAAATATGTCTGTGTGCATGTTAAAACTTCTTAAAAAGAAAATGAAAATAAATAAAAAATAATAATTATAAAAAAGATCTGGGAAGGAAGATAAAATGGCTAGGACCTTCCTGAGCTGGAGCGCCACTTCCAGGAGGCTATCAGGATTGAGTTGTTGGACTCTGTTAGGGTAGAAGAGTCATGGGACTGGACCCTCAGGTGGATGGCCTAGAGTGTGTGACTCTGGAACAAGAGCAGAAAGAAATTAGGAACCAAGTACTGGTAGACTCATGGGTGGTGACCTGGAAGTATGTCCCTGGAGAGGGGAATGGATAATCACTGCATCTTGAAATGTTTTACAGGGGGAATTGAGAGAAGAGTTTTATCATGAGGGTTTGGCAGATTCGTGTACATTTACAGTAATAAATTTATACCTAGATGCAGGACTCCATTTCAGACAATCAAAGAAACTGTGCTCTTTTTATGGGTCGTCCCAAGGGAAATTGAGGCAGGTGCATTAGTCTACTGTGGCCTGACAATGGAGAGTGCTACATGCAGGGCTGCCCTGTGACATAGTCCTAAATGGGGAAGGCAATCAATTGGCAGAAAAAGGAGGAGGAACATGAATCCAGTGGCTTCTCCTAGCACTATTTCAGGAGAAAAGAGCAATTTTTATTTTTAAGCGACCCCGTCTTTACGTGGGATGTATCAAGTCAGCAGTGTGATGTGCTGGACAGAGGGATCAGTTGGGTGAGGCAGCCAAGGCTGGATGAAAGCTTCTAAATTCCAATTTGTTGTGGGGCATTACATCACCTCTTAGATGGAACCATCACTGAATGATGTACCCCTTGGGAAGGGATGCAAAGAACTTACAGTGGACGGTTCCCCTCCCGTTGAAGTTGCACATTTGTGTCTTAATAGATGTGTGCTGTACTTCAGGTTTTAGTTCATCCCTAAGCCCCTACCTTTTGAGATACCCATCTATGATTGTGTAGGTTTCAAATACAATATGGTGTCAACTTCTTTAAGGTTCTTTCTCAAACTGTTTACGTTTGAGACATATATTAAGTAATGTGACAATATGTGCTCTTTCCTTCTAAATATTACACTGATTTTAGGGTCTTTAGAAGTTAGGTTTACTGTTAGCTTTACTGTATCTATTTCTTTTGCCTGCTTTCAAATTCACTTTCTGTGTTTTCTGTCAAGATTTGCAGTTTGTATTTGCCAATGACTCTCAGGTAACCACTTCAAATTAGCAAAGGATGGTAACCAAACACACATAGGATTCCAGAGGATGGAATTTCAGTGCCATGAAAATGACACAGTTTGCTTGAAATCAGATCCAAGCATAACACAACTTCACATATCACTGCCAAATATAATTTTCCTTATTCAAAGTCTGTGAAAGTGAGTGCTTCCAACACAGAGAGCCTTTCAAGGCCATGAATTCTCACATGATCATGCCCTCTGTGCAGTTTATATGCTCCTGGTGTTGTGTTGGAAGACTGTCTTTATGTTCTGCAGCTTCCTTATTGTCAACAGAACTACAATTCAGATGATTCAGTAAGGGACAGGAAATTGAGAACTATTATAAACTGGTGCCATCAACCCAATATAACTGGCAGATTTCAATGTATGAAAAATATTGTACTGATTAGTGTAGACAGCACCTCCATCAATACGTGGTGCTGTATCTCAGTGCTAAGTTATTTTGGTTTGATGTCATGTTGTTGTATCTGATCAGGGGATTTTGAAGAGAGTTTTAAACCTGCCTGTGTGTGCTGGTAGTATTCCAATAAATGATTTGATTTCTATAAGCGAGTATTAGAGTATTCAGACGACCCAGGAGTTTGTGCCTATCTTTGCAATCAGAGACAAACTACGGGCTTGTCCACACATCGTTTTTGTATTACTTTAACTATATTGGTTTAGAAACCAATGATATTTATAGTCGTAAGTTGTATCAATATATCATCTTTGTACAGTGTAACTGTACTCCTATTAGGGGTTGCACAGATTTAATTAGTTCAGTGAAAAAAATCACATCCTTAACTGAAATAATTAAATTGGCACAAGAACCATGTATAAATCAGGCCTAAAATAGTTGCCACACAGAGAATAAGCAACAAAAGCAGTTTGGTGCCTGAAATAAGGACACCCTTACTTAAATAAAGATCCCCTTTCCCCTAACTGATTAGAGGCTAGGCCAGTTAGAAAATAGGACACAAGCCATCCAATCTCGTGGAGGTAGTTAAATGGTTTGTGGACAGACAGTTTTCTGATTTTCGTATGGATTTTCAATCACAATACACAAACCACAGTGGTAGAATAAAGCAAGAATTAACACATCATCAAATTTAGACATCATATTGCGGTCTGGTCTAGACACAGCACTTGTAACAGTATAAATAATTATTTTTGTTAGAGATGTGATTTTTACAAAATAGTTACACAGATACAGCTCCTAGTGTTGATTTAGCTATTCCAGTATAAAAGTGCCTTATACCAGTATCGCTTATTCCCATTCTCATTAGAGAATAAACTACACTGGTATAAGCACTTTTATAAACAGTATAGCTGCAACCACATATGGTGTGGGTGGGTGAGAGGTTGTATTGCTTTAACTATCCCAGTACAGTTAAAACAATATAAACTTTGTAGGTAGACAAGGCCTCAGAAAAAAAATTCTGCATTTGTGGCTCCACCACCTGAAAATTCGTAAAACGGTTTGGAACTAGATTTTTGTTCAGTCCAGCTACCTGTTTATGCACTACCATAGCTGGATGCACCAACATTTTTTGTACCTTTGTTCATTATTTTTATTGCCAAACTTCCTCTTTTCAAGTACTACGGAGACTGAGTCTAAACCAATACTATTCATTCTACTAGCTAAATGTACATCAACATTTCCATCAATCTAGATGATTGGAAAACGGGGGGGGGGAGGGGAAATCAAATATTTTCACAAAACTTTATTCCCCTTTTCCCATCAATTTAAAACAAAATTCTACTAACATTTCAAAATTTGACAGTATTTGACCACTAAGTATAACCCCATATTTGACAAGCGCTTGAAACCCAGTCAGTAAATTTTCTTCTGGACATGAATTTACTTTTTAAACCCGAGTTCTGCAATTAATTCCATTCAGGTTGGCCAGGCCTAAGATTTCAGACCCTGAACAAATTCTTCATGAAAAATGAAAACCACTTCAAATTTAGAGGGGTAAAAAAAAAATTTCAAATTCTTTTTCAAAAAGACTTAAAATCCAAAAATGGAGGACCACGATATTTTGCAACTCTTGTTCACATTGGACAATAGTAATTAAGATTATATTTTTTGGGTACAAATAACCAACTATTTGGTTTCAAAAAATAAATTATTAAATTTACAATCTGTCTCTTTTTCAACAAAAATTTAATATGGCGTTGTTTTAGCCTGAACACATGAAATGGCTGCAATAGGATCACAATAAAAGCTGCAGTCTGTCTTATCAGTGAGCCATGAATTTAAAAGTCTAAATAGACCAATTCATGATCAACTGTAATTGCTCATAAAGATGTAGCATTATGATCTCGTGTCAAGAAGCAGCTAATTAGTTAGTGCCCAAGAAGGGTACTCCTGACATTAATGTAAATTAATGACATTAAGACCTAATGTAAACAGTCCTAAATAAGAATTACATAACAAGATATGTTTCAGAGTAGCAGGTGTGTTAGTCTGTATCCGCAAAAAGAACAGGAGTACTTGTGGCACCTTAGAGACTAACAAATTTATTAGAGCATAAGCTTTCGTGGACTACAGCCCACTTCTTCGGATGCATATAGAATGGAACATATATTGAGGAGATATATACACACATACAGAGAGCATGAACAGGTGGGAATTGTCTTACCAACTCTGAGAGGCCAATTAAGTAAGTGAAAAAAAACTTTTGAAGTGATAATCAAGATAGCCCAGTACAGACAGTTTGATAAGAAGTGTGAGAATACTTACAAGAGGAGATAGATTCAATGTTTGTAATGGCTCAGCCATTCCCTGTCCTTATTCAATCCTAAATTGATTGTATCTAGTTTGCATATCAATTCCAGCTCAGCAGTCTCTTGTTGGAGTCTGTTTTTGAAGTTTTTCTGTTGTAAAATAGCCACCCGCAAGTCTGTCATTGAATGACCAGACAGGTTAAAGTGTTCTCCCACTGGTTTTTGAGTATTATGATTCCTGATGTCAGATTTGTGTCCATTAAAACAGACTCTTCTGCTGTGCTAAGAGTATAGCTGGAAAGATTAACAATATTGTTGGTTGGGTTAAGGGAACTACTGTTGTGGCTCCTTGTGGCATGTAGCCCCTACTCTACTTGCGCTACATTGATGACATCTTCATCATCTGGACCCATGGAAAAGAAGCCCTTGAGGAATTCCACCATGATTTCAATAATTTCCATCCCACCATCAACCTCAGCCTAGATCAATCCACACAAGCGGTCCATTTCCTGGACACTACTGTGCTAATAAGCGATGGTCATATAAATACCACCTATATACCAAATACCTATACCGGAAACCTACTGACCGCTACACTTACCTACATGCCTCCAACTTCCATCCAGGACACACCACACGATCCATTGTCTGCAGCCAAGCTCTAAGATATAACCGCATTTGCTCCAATCCCTCAGACAGAGACAAGCACCTACAAGATCTCTATCAAGCATTCTTAAAACTACAATACCCACCTGCTGAAGTGAAAAAACAGATTGACAGAGCCAGACGAGTACCCAGAAGTCACCTCCTACAAGACAGGCCCAACAAAGAAAATAACAGAACACCACTAGCTGTCACCTTCAGCCCCCAACTAAAACCTCTCCAGCGCATCATCAAAGATCTACAACCTATCCTTAAAGATGATCCCTCACTCTCACAGATCTTGGGAGACAGACCTGTCCTCACTTACAGACAACCCCCCAACCTAAAGCAACCAGCAACCAAACATCACTGAACAAAAACACTGACCCAGGAACCTATCCCGTAACAAAGCATGATGCCAACTCTGTCCACATATCTATTCAAGTGACATCGTCATAGGACCTAATTACATCAGCCATACCATCAGGGGCTCATTCACCTGCACATCTCCCAATGTGATATATGCCATCATGTGCCAACAATGCCCCTCTGCCATGTACATTGGCCAAACTGGACAGTCTCTATGCAAAGGAATTAATGGACACAAATCTGACATCAGGAATCATAATGCTCAAAAACCAGTGGGAGAACACTTTAACCTGTCTGAACATTCAATGACAGACCTGCGGGTGGCTATCTTACAACAGAAAAACTTCAAAAACAGACTCCAACGAGAGACTACTGAGCTGGAATTGATATGCAAACTAGATACAATCAATTTGGGACTGAATAAGGACTGGGAATGGCTGAGCCATTACAAACATTGAATCTATCTCCCCTTGTAAGTATTCTCACACTTCTTATCAAACTGTCTGTACTGGGCTATCTTGATTATCACTTCAGAAGGTTTTTTTCACTTACTTAATTGGCCTCTCAGAGTTGGTAAGACAATTCCCACCTGTTCATGCTCTCTGTATGTGTGTATATATATCTCCTCAATATATGTTCCATTCTATATGCATCCGAAGAAGTGGGCTGTAGCCCACGGAAGCTTATGCTCTAATAAATTTGTTAGTCTCTAAGGTGCCACAATAACAAGATATATTATTCCTGTGACTTAACTAGTCAATCTACATTTTTAAGAGATGCTGACATATATTTATCTTATAGACCACAAAGCCTTTCGAGTAAAGTAATTCTCCCTTTTAAAATGCCAGATGCTAAGATTCAGGGTTGAAGTGGGTCCTTCTTAAAAATGTTGCATTTTTGCAGCCAGATTTTGTTCTTATTGTAGGAGAATTAAAAATGTCTTAAGCCTTATCAAGGGTCTTAAAGCAAAACACTAAAAACCAGAATATACCAAGGATTTTAGAGGACTCTGGATGATGAAGTGATAATTACATGACACCTTGGGTATGTCTACACAAACCTGCAGAATCCAGTGTCCTACCTAGCCTGGGTTGATGGACTCGGGCTCATGTAGGCATTGCGGCTCAGGTTGGAGCTTGAGCCCTGAAGCTTAGAGAGTGGGGTGGCCTTGACAGCCCAAGCTCCAGTCCAAGATGCAAACCACTGTCAATACAGTTATTTGTAGCACAGTCACGCAAGCTCAAGTATGTCGACATAGACTGGGAGGGTCAATTACACAGGCTGCGCAAACATACCCATTAGAGGCAACTTGTCTTGTCCTAGGCAATTTAGACTAGCATATTAATACACCAGATTAAACAAAGAAAATAATTCCTGGCTCATTTGTTAAATCCATTTTGAAAGATTAACTAGTAGACAGGTTTACATAAACAAAATGCTCTAGATAAGATGGCCCAGAGTCACTGCATGAATAGAAAATCCACCAGAAGACAGGGAGCAGCATTGAAGCCATCTACAACCCTGCTCCATTGGAGACACCACAGCCACCCAACACTGCCTCAAAAGCAGTTAGGAACAACCTAGGAGAGACATATCCAGGCCAACCAGGAGATTCGGCACTTCTCCAAGGCAACCTGTACTGGCAGAGCTCCTATGGAGCCCCAACCAGAATTTAAAACTGCTCTCCTCTGGCACACTCCCTGGGGAATGGCAAGCAGTAGTTTCACAGCCTGCCCCACCCCAGGGTGAATCCCTGTTATGGACAATAGCTTCAGATTTTATCCCCTTTGCATATATGGGGGTGGATGTGGCCTCACTACAAATCACACTCCGATTTATTGCTAATATTGAAGTTCTCTGTTACCCGTAAAGTATTTCAGTCCTGCTGTATTATGATAAGAGTCTAAAAGCCATGGCTTTCACAGCCCAAATTGGCAGAGAACAGGAAAACTATGGCTACAATATTAGCTGTTAAGTAGCCCTCCCATAATAACAGTAGCATTAGTAATGCTTGGGAAGTTGAAAATTAAGGGATTGATGCTATCAGGTGATGAGCACCTCCAGCAAGGCGTTTAGTGTCCACTGACTTCAGGGAGAGTTAAGGGCACTTTGCAGGCGGTACTGAGCATATTGCAGGAACAGGTCCTAAACTTTCCAATGTGTTTACAATCTAAATAGACAGCGGTGGGTGAAAGGAAGTGCACATAAAAGTGACACAAGTAGCCTTATCCGAGAATCTAGGGGTGATTTATTCATATTCCAAACCCTTTCCATTATTTAGCATAATGGACATTTTCTGCACCAGACTCATCCAGGGTCAGAATGTTCTGAAACAAGACTGAGATTTGGTGGCAGAGCTGAGACAGCTTGCATACCATGTGCCTGCACGTTACCCTCATTTATCTAGTTGTTCTAATCCTCACCTTAAAGATAATCAAATTAACCTCGGTTTTTTAAAAATGGTAATATCTGGGAGCACCAATACTTCTGCAATTGTTTTGGGTAAGTATGATATTGTTCTTAAGTAAATGATTTTATAGTTCTCCTCTTAGCAAGCAACTTCAAGTCATGCTATACATAGAACCCTAGAAATATTTTCTTGGCTAACTGAGCCATTTTGAACCACATAAATTATCATTACACAATAAATATTTATGGAGAGAGAGAGAGCTCGTAGAAGCAATAATGAATTAACCTCCAGTTCTCTGAGAAATATCGCGGTAAGTGTGTATCCCAAGAAGACATAGTTATTTTTCTCAGTAAATAGAAGCCTTGCACTCAGATGGGGGTGAAAAAAATTAAATAACCATCACTTGCAATTCAGAGGGAATCGATTTACAGTTTTAAAAGCATTTTGCAAATGCAGATGTTTGCAATAATATTTGAATCAATTCTTTCAAATGTCTGTGCAAGCAAAATAAAGCTCTGTCAATTGAACAACCAAACCACTTTTCGTATTAATCAATAGGAACTTGATATATTCCATTGATGTAGAAAATTAGAGCCTTTGCATGTTTCCCAGATTTTGAATTTCATTTTGGATGCTTGGTCATGAATTATAACCGCTACCTTCCTGGCTCCAGCTATTTCAGTTGAAATCTATTATTCCTAGTAGAATTATGAGCCTTGTTAGTGAAATGCCAGCTATTTCCTTTCCAGCATCTGCACTGCAGTTGTTCTATTATTAACAACAAGCCCATTAAAAAAATGAAAAATTCAGATTTGTGTCTTTGGGGTGTGGGGTTGCTGAAGCTTCAGAAGAAACAAATAAGCTCGCTGTGCTGCTTCCAGTTGACACAGCTGTCATGTAAGCATTTGCTGCTGCACAGCTTTGGGATTCTAGGCTACAAGGCCTTGTAGCCATATGTAAACAATACAGCATTGATGACAGGTTTACAACACTGGAGACAACATGTGCAGCTGTTAGCCACTGGTTTCTGTAGCATGAGACAAATGTTTTTACTGCAGAATTGCAGATGCTTGGCACTGGGTCTTTGAAGCAGCACAAAGAGGAGCAGCAATAGTAGTTGATGGCAACTTTACCTATTCAGATATCACTGTGTTATATCCCAGCCAGGCCACACTCAAGTAGGAAACCGACACTTTGCTCATTGCTATCTGTCCTCCCCCATATAACATTTCAGAAAAGGAAGCATTCCTTCACCTGCTGGGGCAGAGAATGCCTATGCATTACTGAATTAATCCCTCCTGCAAGACATCATTCAGAGGTTCCCTGCGATGAGGAAGACAAATTGCACACTGGACCAGGATATGGTGTGTTCTAAAAACTAGAGCTAAAGCAGGCCTCATCTCAACACCTGTCAGTAATACCAACCTGGAGGAATGGCTCTAAAGTTGGAGGGAGTAAAAACGGAAGAAACGGGCTTGAGATCTTCTCTGCCTTACAAAGAAGTTTGGGTCTCAGATGGAGAAAACCTACCGGTTGGCTGACTAGCCCTGAAAAAGGAACCCCAGGAACAGCTAAGCCTGGGTAGAAGACTTGGACTGGATTTTATGTTGTCTTATTGTTGAAGTAAAACCCTAGGTAGGAAATGATTTCTGACCCTAAACTGAGCATCAGGACTGTATGTTAGAGCTGATGGGGAAGTCACCTACCTGTAGCTAAGCTCATCTAATTGAGCTAAAGAAATATAATACATCTTCCTTCTATGATGAACATTAACAAGTTCCAGAAACACTAACAACTTTATCGGAGTCATTAAGTCTTTGATACTCCCATCTAATAATATGCAAATAATAGCAAACCAGATATAAGGCCAGAGTATTTTGGAGCTTCTTGTCATGTACCAGGAGAGCAACAACGCAGGGATACAGATATAGCTGTTAGTTCAAAAGCCATTATATTATTCAGGGGTGATCTCATGATGGATGCAAGTCTTCACTTCTCCACAAACAAATAAATAAATCTAGGGATGTCATTATATGTGGCTAGCTACAAAAATTTAGGGAAACACTAGAAAACTGATCAAAAGAGACCTGTAAATTGACTGCAGAATCAACCGTTTGTGAAAACGAAGCTCTTCCCTTTCTAAAATGACACTCTGTTATCTTTCATTTATTATTTTCTTAAGACTTTTTTTGTACAAACAACATGTACCTAGGAATGCAAGAGGCTCTGCATTATGTTCTGGATTTTTGATTTCAAGAAAACTGAGGAAATTTTTTTCTCAAAATCCCAAACACAAGCATTTTTGTTTATCGTGAATGTTTTGAGTTTCACAGGATGTTTTCCCTTTAATTAAAAAGATTAAGTTTTCCAAGGGAAATTTAATTTATTTTCAAAATATGTTTTTCTAAGATGAACGGACGTTTATGCAACACACACAAAAAAATACTTGAAAGTAATTTTATCCTCCTTCTAGAACTATCTTATAAAGGGGAATAAATCTCACCAGGCGGGTTCAATGTCAGGAGAAAAAATATTCACCATGAATGATTAATATAATCAAAATACTTACATTGGTTTAGTAGGAATAACATCCTAAAATGAATTATCTTGATTTGATAGGAAAGGATCTGTAATTGTGCTGTATTTTATATTTAGCTGCATGTCCAGATGACTGGGTAATGCATTTGAGAGGTTCATTCCATCATATTCCTTTTGGAAGAGTAGTTATTTACTCTGTTTTGAGGCCCTCATCATGTAAGCTTAATTTCTGAAGGTGTTCTTATGCTTGTCAATATTGGTATTTCTCAGTAAGTGCTGGAAATAATTACTGTGTTTATGACACATCCTGCTTATAATATGCCTTTTTTTAACAGGGTCACAGAATATTTAACCACCAGAATTGCATAGTCTCTCCACTAAATATGGACACAGCTGGAAATGGAATTTCAATTTCAAGTTACAACTCTGATATATGGTACATACAGAGTTCTGTGAAATTCTTCCAACCAACCTTGAACCCATGGCAACTTAGCATTGGTCTGAAGTTTATTGTAATCATAAACCTGTGGTAGTAAGGTCTGCAAACCTAAGTGGCCGGTTCTGTGTGTCATTGGTACAGCTTCCAAATCTCCAACACATAAAAATCCTGTCTCTTTTGTTTGGCCTATTTCTTGGTCTCTCTGTGTGCTACGCTGTACGGCCCTGATCTTAGTGGTGATAAGCTCCTGCAGTTCCAACTGAAATCTTACATTATTTAGGCCCGTAGAATGCTCCCAAGGCAGCAGTTAAAGTAGACTGAAGGAGGACCTCTCACTGCACCAACTGAGCAGCAAGGGAACTTAGAGGGAGGCACTGCTTACCCAAACCAGGGAGAGGAGGGAGCGTGTCCCTCTGTTTTTAGCCAATGAGGGGAAGTTACACTCCCCATCTCCCCTTTATTTTAAACCCCTGCTCCAGAAGCATCCAGGAAGACGTTGAAGGATGTCACCTACCACTGTCATTTGGAAAGGAGGTATACACTTCCCAAGCATTGGCCCTGGTCTCCCTCACTGTGAAGAAGGCAGCGGGACCATGGTTTTGCCCATCCACATCCCACTTGGAATGTCTACCTTCAGTGGCAGTACGATGCCTCTCCAGGATTCTGGCTGCCCCCTGCACATCTATGGCCAGGGGCTGAAATAAGGAGAGAGTGCTCCTTCTTCCCACCCTGGAGTCCTCACTAAGGGATGGCCAAAATCTGACTCATTCACTTTTCCCTATTATTACTATTACAATCTGTGTAATATTTAAGTATCTAGCTCTTAATAAGAAAACTATATCAAATAAAGAGGATTGCTTTGAAAATACAATACGCTCATGCAGTTGCTTGATGTTCCAAAGCTGAAATAGCAATCAGCACTTTTTTGAAATCCACATTTATAAACATGTTTTTTTTTAAAGTCCCAAAAGACAGTGGCAGCTCACAGCTTCAGCTCAGGGAGTCCTATATCCTTGACCAGATCAGTAGGTGAGAGCTGATGCCACAGGATAACAGATCTTTAATCAGCAAAATTCTAACAAGCAGACTACAAACAACTACATTGTTACAGCTTTGCACATAGAGTGTCTTCCATCTAAGGACCTCAAATTTTTTCAAACATAGGACAGCTTCACAACAGCCCTGCAAAATAGGTAAGAATCATGAACTCTATTTACACATAAGGTTCAATGGCTTGCTCAGGGTCACTCAGGAGCCTTGTGGCAGCATAAGGAATAAAGTCCTGGGCTGACTGACTCTCAGCACATCACGTGACCTCTCCAAACCAGTCTGCAAAGTCAGTGCCTTTCCTACTTCAAATCTCTCTCCAAACTTCTACCATGATGCCTGCAGGAAACTAAGAACTGATAATTCTAGTTGGAGGATTAGCTATCGCTGCCATTCATTTACTTTCAAATATAAATGTAATGGATTTGGAATCATCAATTTGTGCACCTAGGACCTCCACTCACTTCAACAGGTTTAGGATCAGACCTATAATTAGCATGTATAAGTGTAGGAACATATTGCTGTTCTCAACCCTTTCCTTCCATCCTTCTTACTGTTCGTTTTAAAACTAATTTGATGAGTTTTATCTTAAATTAGGTCCTGCCCCTCCTCACAGCCAGGCACTCACCATCACATGGTGGCCCATTGAAGTCAACAGGGCTCTACAAAAGTACAGAGTCCACCTGTGCAGAGCAGCTTGCAAGACTGTAGTCTCTTTGGGGCAGGGACCTTGTCAGTACTTGGGTATTATATATAAAGAGATATACCTATCTCATAGAACTGGAAGGGATCTTGAGAGGTCATTGAGTCCAGTCCCCTACCTTCACTAGCAGGACCAAGTACTGACAGGTTTTTTTGTTTATTTGTTTGTTTTGCCTCAGATCCCTAACACAAATGCAGTACTAATAAAATCAAACAATGGGAATGACAGTCCAGTGATCAACCATGAATTGCAAGAAGATAGGAGACAGTGGTTCAGGTCTAGAGAGCAGCCAGAGAATACCAAATAGCAATGTCATAGCTGAAGCAGACTTGATGGCTGAGGAGGAAATAGGAGAACAGGTTCAGGTGACAATCTACACACAAGCCTTCTTGTAGAGGTCAAAGTTATTCTGTGGCTTCACATTCTAGCTGCACATTTGACATTAGAACTGACCAAAGTGGGTCTAAGGCAAGGGATTCAGATAAAAAAAGAGCACTTCAGAGCCCAAGGGAAGTTTTAGCAACTATCATAATGGAGCAGCACAGTTATCCTCCAACACAGGATGCTGGAACCAGAAGGGCATGAGGGGGTTAGAACCCCTGCAATAGAAATATTGTGGGAGGCAGATCTATGTTTGACCCCATCATATCTCAGAGGTGAGACTGGGACTCAGCTATGTTCCACCCATGTGCAGGGGAAGGGGTGCAGAGATGAGAGCAGGATCCGTAGCAGAGGCTGGAGAGGTCACCATGGTGCATGAGATCAGGCCAGCTGCAGGGGAAGAGGTAGGCCTCCTCAGACCAGCCCAGACCTGTCATCCAGTCACTGTGGGTCCTGGCAGAGACACTTGGCCCAGACATTCCTCTGTATGAAACTGAGTGTTCGGTATTTTCAACAAGGGACAAACCTTCTGAGTTCCCTGCACTATGGGGTGGAGGCACCAGCCACTCTTAGAAGTGAACCCATAACCCTGAAGAGAAAAGGCTGCACTCCCACCCAAGGCCTCGTGTTACACTTAATGTGGTTCACCTTTACACAAACAAATAGTAGAAACTACCAGGGTAGTTGTGAGGGGTTGAGGCTGGTGCAACTCATTGGGTGCACAAGCCTGGGGCCAGTATGGGGTTCCTCCCCTTATGCTCCTGCTGCTGCTGCCACCTCCCAGCTAATCATTCCTGGCTGTGATCCAGTCAGAGGAGCAATGAGTGGGGAAGCAAAGAAGGTGCCTGAGTGCTGGCTCAGTAGGCCCTCCTCTCAGTGGCCCCATATACCTTAAAAGTACAACTCCAGGCAAATCCCAATTGCCTTCCTTATGCCTCAGCTGAATGCATAAGAACCCAGCTGAGATGTGAACAGGTATGACAGGGTGGTGAAATATGATACTTGACAGGCCTGTGAAGGTGTATGTTTTCCATTCACAAAGAACAATACATATACTTGTAGTCTACTTTACAGGATTTTCATGTTAGAAAAAGGAAATCAACATCAAATATAAAAGCTCCATGAAACAGAAAGCAAAATGTGCCTCTCGCTCTCTATGAGCCTTCTCAGAGCCCGACCCCCTAGCAGAGAAGCAGGCACACTTCTTCTATTTGAAATATACATGCACAGAAGACAATCGCAGCTATATAGTACACCGTAAAGAACATCCTGTAGGACTTCAGCAAACATTCAAGAGAATATGAGAGACTCCTGAACTTTGAATAACTGACCTAGTAGAATTATCTATCTTGAATGTAGAATGAGTAAAGATAGCTTAATGGCTGATATCTAGCTCAAATAAAAATATTTGAAATTCCCACTCCATAATGAAAAGCAACTCTACAAAGACTGTTGGGAATGATCAACTGGTTGGCAAAATTAATTACAAATCCATCTACAGTCAACAAGTCCTTCATGTCATTATCCAGCAATTCCTTTGTTTGGCACTGCGAAAGTTTTAATCAGAAATCTGTGCAGTTAAAACCACGGATTCTGCAAACATAACTCGCTGCTTTTCCCATAAATGAGTCAGCGCATTCCCTATACAGAATAGTCCCCAAGAAGCACTTGCATCAATGAACATTACACTGTGGGTCAGAACTATTTTAACTCTCACCTTCTTCCAGCATGACCAAGCACATGGAAGTCTAACTCACACCACCTTACAGAACCTCTCTGAATATGATCTATAACCTCTATCTGGCATATAAACTCTGTATTCATATAGGGAAATGTAAACAGGTATCAGGCTTAATCATATATGATCACAGTCACATTTCCCTTCCTAAATCTAAACGCTCTGCTGAAGAACAGGCTTTGCAGGACCTTTCAGAAGGCACAATACATAATGGAGCCCAACGAGAATATATTAAAATCCAAAAAGTGTGTGTTCCTCATGTAACAAAATCAAAGATATGCCTGTTACACAGAGCAGAACAAATGGGCCCAGTATATCCAAGGTATTGCCACTATGTTTGTGAGCCAGAAAGCACCTTGAACAGAGAGAGGAAACATGTCAAAATGAACTAAGGCTAGAAAGTCCAGCAGTATTACTACAGCTCTAGTAGTCTGCCTGCTTTCCTCAAGGAACTTTGATATATGAAGCTTATTGTTAAACAGCTCAGGTAGGCAGCCTGTCACCATGGTCTGATTTGCAATTTACACCTTTGAAAAAGCAATATTCTTTTATATTTTTTATTTTTTATTTTTTTTGTTCCTTTTAATCGACGTTTCTCATTCCAGTTCCTGGCTATCACTTTGCTGACAGAATTTAAATTTTGGTTCAGAAGTGTTAAAAGTAACCTGGGCTCATAATGAATCTCAACAGAAAATCCCTACATTATATCAAACAATTTTACATAGATTTGTTCTCAAATTAGAAGTGGGCAGGGTGACTAAACTATCCAGGGGGGACTGGAAATGACTTCTGAATACTGACAAGTCCAACTGTAGACAATCAGGGTTCTGCTGACAGCGGGCTTGAACCTTGGACCTTCTGCATTAAAAGCATAAGTATCTGCTGTGAGAGCTGAAAGACTTACTCTTCTTGTGGGGAAGCTATAGCAGACTCAAACTTCTGTATATCAGGCTCTAGAATGGATCATGCAATGCCTTGAGCTGTGGGTTTTATAGTTACCCTTTATTTACTTATAGTAAAATCAGTTATTACAAAGTCATCTTTCTTAATTTTGAAAAAATGCTGCTTCAATTATTATGTCAATAAAACACCCATGTCATGTTACAGTGTTCAGGTTTGGCATAAGGATACAGGAAATAGATTGTTCCTGTTGATGAGGTGGCAGAGTACGCTAGCCCTTTTCTAAAGTAATTCTAAAGAGTCATCCATTTTAAAGCCAGAAGGGGTCGTTGCATTCATCTACTTTGACCTCCTGTACAGTGAAGGACATAGAATTTCATCAGCAGTTCCTGCAGAAAAAAAAAAAAAAACAATATCTTGTGGTTGATTTTAGAAAGATCTCGAATTGTGGTTTATAAAGACTTTGTGTGATGGAGAATCCACCACATACAAGTAAAAGTGAATCTGGTGCTTACAGCCTAGATTCAGTTTGGGCACATCACAAAACTAATAAAGTCTAACAAACATAACTGCTGGCTAGCCTTTACCCACAGAGATACATAGTACTGGAATACTGAGATCAGGATTAAGATGCATTTGTAGAGCTGTGTGTGCATGCTAAAATGAACTAATAATGATGTAAGGGAAGCCCTTAAAAAATTCTACCACTTTCATGAGTATTAGATTCAGAAGCAAACAACAAATGTTTAAACTATGAGGGGTATCATTTCTAGTTTGGGGAATGTGTATTGGTAGTGCCACTCTAGGCCCATTACTAGGGCCCCAGCTCATGGAGTCATATGATTACATATCAGAATCTAAGTTTCCATTAAAAAGGTCTTTAGCCACTAGGGGTGAAAAGAAAAGCTCAGAAATATGACCCAGGTGTAACTGGTGCAGTGACATCTACCTGAGACTGCAGAGGGCCCAAAACAATAGTTGAGAGGTGTGAACAACTCCATATGTACAACAGTGGAGAACCCAGCCAACATCACCCCAGCAGAGAACTGTGTGTGGCAGGAGAAAAAGAGTGCAGCAGTCCTGAACCACCCACCCAAGCAGACACATCCAGATCATGGATGGTAAGCACTACAGTCTCTCCATATCTGCTACCTCTGTCTCATGGGGGTGGGGAAGAGAAATAGGGAACACCTGCTGCTACTTCTAGGGAGAAAAGGCCTGTTACCCAAGCATGTGTTAATGCCAACTGGCCAAATATATTAAGTGTTGTGATATTAAGCAAATGATGATCCTGAATCATACAAGCTGGTGTGTACACTGTTCCTGGTATTTCTGTGAGAGGATAAGGGGCTGGACACTACAGGGGAACATTTCAAAGGGATTCAGGGACTGGGTGCACCTATAATTAACCTGCAAGGCAAAGTAAGGGCTAGCATTGCCCAGAGGGGAGTGTTTGAGTGGCTAACAGGCTGGTGGTGTTAGGGAGTTGAGACACAGCCAAGCACAAGCAAGACTCCCTCACACGGGAGGCAGGGGGGACAGGGTGAGGAAGAAGACTGTGCTGGTTAAAAATCCAGCATGGTTTAGAGAAGAAGTGAATGTAGCTGTGAAAAATAAAAACAAAAAATAAAAAAAAGTACAAGTGGAAGAAAGGAAGTTGATAGTAGTGAATATAAATTAGAAGTTAGGAATTGTAGAAAATTGATAAGGGAAGCTAAGGGACACAAGGCGAAATCTATGGCTAGCGGAGTTGAGGATAATAAGAAGGAGGTTTTAAAAATGTATTAGGAACAAACAGAATCCTGACAATGGTACTGGTCCATGATGAGGTGGAAATGGTAGATCAATAATAATGCAGAAAAGGCAGAAGTGTTCAATGAATTTTTCTGTTCTCTATGGGGGGAAAAAACAGATGATGCAGTCTTATCCTATGGTGATAATACTCTTTCAATTCCACTAGTTTCTCTGGAGGATGTTTGATAGAAGCTATTAAGTTAGACATTTAAAAAAAAAAAACAGGGCCAGATAACTTGCATCCAAGAGTTTTAAAAGAGCTGGCTGAACCACTAATGTTAATGTTCAATAAGTTTTGGAGCACTGGGAAAGTTCCAGAAGACTGGATGAAAGCTAATGTGTCAATTTTTAAAAAGGGTAAGTGGGGTAACCCAAGTAATTACAGATCTGCTAGCGTGACATTATCTTGCCAATGGGCAAGATAATGGAGCAGTTGATACAGGACTCAACTAATAATGAACTAAAGGAGGTTAATGTAATTAATGCAAATCAACATGGGTTTATGGAAAATAGATCCTGTCAAACTAACTTGATTTTTTAAATGATATTACAAGTTTGGTTGATAAAGATAATAGTGTTAATGGAAAATACTTGGACTTCTGTAAGGCATTTGACTTGGTATCACACAATATTTTGATAAAAAAACTAGAATGATATAAAATAAACACGAGGTGGGTGAGGTAATATCTTTTATTGGACCAAATTCTGTTGGTCAGAGAGACAAGATTTCAAGTTTACACAGAGCTCTCCTTCAGTGCTGTGTAAGCTCAAAAGTTTGTCTCTTTCATCAACAGAATTTGATCCAATAAAAAACTTTTACCTCACTACCTTGTCTCTCTAATATCTTGGGACCAATATGGCTACAGCAACACTACATACATAAAATTAACATGGCACACATTAAACGGATAAAAAAAACCATGGAGTGGGTCTGCTTCCAGTGGGGTTCTGCAGGGGTCAGTTCTAGGCTCTAGGCTACTTAACATTTTATCAATAACCTGGAAGAAAACATAAAATCATCACTGATAAAGTTTGCAAATGACACAAACGTTGTGGGACTGGTAAAAACTGAAGAGGATGGTCACTGATTCAGAGCAATCTAGACTGCTTGGTAAATTGGAAGCAAGCAAACTATGCATTTTAATACAGCTAAAAGTAAATGTATGCATCTGGGAACAAAGACTGTAGGCCATACTGACATGATGGGGGACTCTATCATGTGAAGCAGTAACTCAAAAAAGATTTTGGGATCGTGTTGGATAATCAGCTGAACAAGAGCTCCCTGTGATGTTATTGCCAAAAAAGCTAATGCAGACCTGGGATGGATAAACAGGGGTTATATTGCCTCTGTATTTGGCATTGGTGCACAGGCCGGTGACAGCAATTCCAGGCCCCAAGGCTGGAGCCGGGCCCCACATGGCTGCTAGCCCAGCGTGGCATCGCCACGTGGGTGCGGAGCTGGACCACATGCGGCAGCTGGTGCACACATGCACAAGCCGCGGATATGGTCTGCCTGACATTTGGACGGTGCTACACCCGCACTGGCTGGTACCCAGCAAGCTGCTGCCAGCTGCACTGATGGGCCCGCTTTTCTGGCATGGCCAGGGTTTCCACGTGCCCACCCAGCTGCCTTCACCGCCGCCGGTACCACCCCGCGTGTGCCTAGGAGCCTGTGGCCTGCCCAGGTGATTTAAAAGGGCCCGGGGCTCGGCGCCGCGGCTGCGGCCAGGTGCCCTTGGGCCCTTTTAAATCGCCCAGGCCCCTGGACAATTGCCCTCTTTGCCCCCCTCTGTCGGCGGGCCTGCTGGTGCAACTGCTGCTGGAATACTGAGTCCATTTCTGGTGCCCACAGTTCTGGTGATAAATTGGAGAGAGTTCAGAGAAGAGTCACAAGAATGATTAAAGGATTAGATAACATGCCTTATAATGATAAGCTAAATAGACTAAGCTCATTGAGTCTAACAAAGGGAAGGTTAAAGGGAGACTTGATTACAGTCTTTAAGTACCTATATGGGGAATAAATATTTAATAATGGTCTTTTCACTGTAGCGGAGAAACATATAACACAAACCAATGGCTGGAAGGCTAGACAAATTCAGACTGGAAATAAGGCACAATTTTGCAAAGATGAGAGTAATTAACCATTGGAACAGTTTACAAAGGTCACGGTGGATTCTCCATCACTGACAATTTTTAAATCAAAATTGGCTGTTTTTCTAATATATCTGCTTAGGAATTATTTTGAGGAAGTTCTATGGCCTGTGCTATACAGGAGATCAGACTAGGTGATCACAATGTTCCCTTCTGGCCATACAATCTGTAACTCTAATCTGATAAATAGTCTACACTGCAGAGGGAAGTTGATTACATTCTAAGAAACCCTTCCTACTATACAGTCATAAAAATATACTTCCTGAATCATGAGAGAAGACTGTGCCATGTTCTATCAATTGCAGAGGAGGTGTCAATTTTTAAAAGAATGTTGCCTAAGTTGAACCTGTAAAATTTGAGATCTGTGCATCCAGGGCCGGCTCCAGGCACCAGCTTCTCAAGGGCTTGGGGCGGCCGCTCCGGAGAGGGGCGGCAGGTCCAGGTATTCGGCGGCAATTCGGCAGACAGTCCCTCACTTCGCCTGGAAGTGAAGAACCTCCCACCGAATTGCCGCCGCAGGTCGCGATCGCGGCTTTTTTTTTTTGTTTTATTTTGGCTGCTTGGGGCGGCCAAAACCCTGGAGCCGGCCCTGTGTGCACCTGGTGTGCAAAAAACACACCTTTCAGTGTTTCAAGTGGTATCTAAATGAGAAAAATGGGTAATTGGACATACAAGCAGACTATTAACAGAATGTTTGTAGTTACCTATTTTGTATGCACTGTACTGAATGTAGCTAGACAAAAGCGGGAAATAGAAGCTAGAAGACAAATAGGCATATGTGGATTATTCAGTATAGTATAGGTATAGTATAGTATAGGTAAGCTCCCACCTCTAGGATTTGGTCCTTCAATTCAAACTGCAGCGGCGCATGCTTTTAGCTTTGGAGGTGCTTGGTTCAGTACCAACCAACATGGCAGCTGTCACACAATCACATGCCTCAATAAGTAATAAGTAACCTCTCTCCTTCCTCAACCCATCTGCCTTCTGCCAACTGTCACTTTCACTTACACTACCACATCTAACGTCTAGACTATAAACTGTTTGGGGCAGACTTCTCGTCACTCTATGCAGGGCCTAGCACACTTCTGGGTGCTGATGAACCATCACCACAGAGCTTTTAGAAATCACCTTCCTCTACTTGTGGGTATAGGGAAAAGTGAGGAAACAAACCTTTTGTTAGGAATGAGAAGGTGCAATTTCAATTTGAATTTATCCCCTACCTTCCACTTTTCTCCCTCAGAAGCAGCTGGTATTGGGCATGGTCAGAGACAGAGTCCTGGACTAGATGGACCTTGGGTCTGATCCAGTATGGATATTCCTAAATGTAGGGTTGTATACAAAACAAAAGACCATCTATGTTATTTTAGGGGGCATTTCAATCAGGATAGCAAGGATTCCAGTGACAAAAGTTTAAAATAGAAACAGTGGTTTCAGGCCAATGCATCCTTTATTTTAACTTAATGTCCCTCTGCAACATAAACCCACACACGTCCTGCCAGCCACAGATCCAGCCCTCACTCCCCATCCACTATCCTGTCCAATTCTGATGGCAGCAGGCTGTGGCAAATATCTAATTCCTTGATTGTTCTCCCCAGTTCCTGCTTGGAAAAGTGTGCTTTGGTTCCCTCTCCTAGCTTCCTGATCCATGCATGTGTTTGGGAGAGAAGGGTGGGGGGGTGTCAATAAAGGCTATAGAGGGTAAGATAGGTTGCTACCAGTGCCTGGGAAAGTTTGCAGGGTTGGCTGGAGCGAAGGAGTAACATGCACAGAGCTGGAGGACCCAGTGAGAGAGGTGGAGGACACTGTGTGTGTTATGTTGCACAGAACTCTACAAACCTGGTCCCAACTACAGGACTTGGTCCCTCTGCTCAAGCTGTAGCAGCTCATGCTTTTTACTCTGCTAAGAGGCCATTTACAAAGTAAAAGCATAATTAAATGAACATAGCATTTATGGTAAATGTTAACATGTCTACTTAATTTTTTTAATTCTGCAATCATAAAAATGCATCCATCATTAGTGGTATTGTGCATTTTGAACTTACATCCCTTTTGTTTTAACAGGGTACATGATCTCTTGATACCATAAATACAAAGAAAATATAGTTGTTTCACCTGCTAGTATCTTTTACCCTCCTTCTTTCCAATGCAACAACAACAACAACAAAATCTCTGTCCACACAGGCAGCCCTTTATTACTTTAAGGAAATTACTTGTATGAAGTGCAACTCTTCACAGTTGTGACATATGTGCTTTTTTCTTGGCCAGCATAATCTGTCATGTGAATGTCATGTCTACTATGAAAGCAGCAAAGAGTCCTGTGGCACCTTATAGACTAACAGACGTATTGGCGCATGAGCTTTCGTGGGTGAATACCCACTTCGTCGGATACAGTCGTGCATCCAACGAAGTGGGTATTCACCCATGAAAGCTCATGCTTCAATACATCTGTTAGTCTATAAGGTGCCACAGGACTCTTTGCTGCTTTTGCAGATCCAGACTAACACGGCTACCCCTTTGATACATGTCTACTATAGTAGGCCAAGGCAACCAGAAGTTAACAGTGGCAGGAGACCTTGTAGAGATGGAGAAGATAGCTCATGTTATCACTGAACATTTCTTTATATATGTATTACTAGACCACTGGGAGGCCTCATGTGACATTTTAAAATATATTTTATATTATATTTTAGTCATGTTTTACATTTTGTTATACCCAGCTCATATTTCCACTGTTTCCAATTGCTATTAATACAGAGTCAAATCCTGAAGTCCATACGCAGACAAAAAACTCCTGCTGAAGTCAATGGGAGCTTTGCTTAGATAGGGACTGTAGTCAGGATGATGATTGATGTGGGTGCGAACACAGCTACACAGATCTGCTGATTTAGTGTGCAAAAGCAGTTTGAGACAGGTCCAGGTGGCAAAGACCAACATGAGCATACAAAGATCTGTGCATTTATCACATGAGACTTACAAGCCTACCACTTGAACCAATAGAATTAGTAACATCCTAAGTTATTTGGCCTATACAGCAGCCAGCGAGATTACCATTCATGGACTTTGAAATGAAGAACACTTTACCCTGTTTATGCTTCATGCATGATTAAGTGCCAAGAAAGCAAGCCGTATTGGTGTGACAATCTGTCAAAAAGAGGAACCCTTGCACACTGATAAAGATAACTTGCGAACACTGCTTCAGAGTTGAACCGCTTGTACTGTTCATATAGCATTAATCACACAAAACTATGTTAAAAGAACATTAAGGTTGCAAATTCAGCACTCAAAAATTAGGAAATGCCAGAATTAAGGTTGGCTATGCAACCCCCTTGTGTGTATGCATTAATGATCCAGTCTTTAATTACATGATCACATACTATTTTTCCACAGGATCTCTTCCTCATTCAATGCACAGGCTGGATGATGCTCACTAAATGAGCAACCACTCAATATTTTGTTTTCTTCTCATCAGTCAATGTGTGGCCCCATGACTAACTTACTGCACACTTTTCAAACCTTGTTCTGAAGAAAGAATGATTTATTTGCTCCTGAGCTTTTCTATGGCACTCGTTACTATGGTACCCAAGTGCTTTACTAACAATAATTAATTTATTTTCACAAAACCTTTGAGGTATTACTATGCCCATTCTACAGATGGAGGAACTGAGTTTAAAAGCATCCGTTAATTTTGGGTACCTGGTCTGAGATGCCATGGGCTTGGTTTTTCAGAATATTTATTAGCATGACATAGTATTTTGTATGCCCATTGGCTTCAGTTGCAGCCGTGAGTGCTCAGCCTTGGGGTCTTAAATTGGGCACCCAAAAATAGAAAATACAATTAGTGACCACCAGTGAACAGCTGGTTTCAGTGCCTTGCCAGGAATATCTGCTCTATGAGGAGTCCACCCTTGCTCTTACTGAAATCCTCTGCCCCATTCACTACACACCTTATGGTTAGAACACTAACCTTAGACATGTGAGACCCACATTCATATCCCTCCTCTGGAATGAGCCTGAAATGGACTACACACCTTCCAACTTCTGAAACATCCTACAGAATTTAGGCTGGTTCTTATTTTACGCAAACCACTTCATCCATCCCTAATAAATCCCCATCTCGATATCAGCACAGTTCTGTACTCTATTTAGAAATATTTTCAGTAGCCAAACTAATCAATATCCATTGGTGAAGCAACATTTGCATATCTGAAGTAACTAGGAATGTACTGAGCAAGCCAGGCAAAAGTAAGCATGTGAGGGCAAAATTAAATTAGGACTGTGAAGATGTAAGCCTCTTCTGGCTATAGGCTAGAAACCATTGCAGCACATTTTTATGTTCAAGATTTCTTTTAAGACCATCTTGTGGGGAATCCTGTTTTGTAAAATGTCTGAATTAATCCAAAGCTTTCTAATTGCCAACATCATGGCTGCTCTAAAATATCCACTCGTTTCTTAACTGAGTAGCTGTGAAGTTATGGGGCAGACAGAAATGAAAGAAACCCAATACACTCGATATTCTGACTACCAATGGCGGAGGATGAAAAGGTATTCCACACTTTACTAGCAGCATGCTAAAATAATTGAATTCTAGTGGCAAGTAACAAATAAGCAAATTATGAAATTAAAATAGATTATCAAGGGCTCTGCTATTACAGATTTGCATATCGCCAAAGCTTTATAAAGAGAAATATTATCAGTTTCAACGCATTTGAAATATTTGTTAGAAATGATTGTGCCCATAATTTTGTTTTAAGGCCCAATTTTGCCATCAGAATACAAGGTGTAGCTCAGCATACTCAAATAATCTTTCCCACCAGAAATTAACTTGCACTTAAATGCTACCACTGAGAGACAGTAATAAAACAAGACCTGCAATTGAACATATTGTGGGACAAATATAACATGGAAATAGATCTGGTTGGAAAAACTCCAACAAAACAATTTTGTCAGAATGTACTGATTTGGCAAGAGTGGCAACATTTCATGAAGACTGTTTGATTCTGACAAAGTTCCTCCATTGCTTGCCTGCACAGCTCCTCAACAACCCGCTAAGTGCCCTGCCTGGGGCTGGGAACTCAGGCAGATTCTGCAGCTCCAGGACAGCCTCCCTTCCATCCTTTGTGGCTCTAATTAGTCCACTTGGTAGGCTGCTGAAGAGCCAAGGCTCCATTGCCTTTCAAGGAGAATTTCAAAAATTTTGGTTTTCATTCCAAAACTGAACGAAACTGAATTTTGAAAAATTGAAATTCTCAGGTCAGGTCTACACTACAGAGTTAGGTCAATGTAAGGCAGCTTACGTCAAACTAATATGTCAGTGTACATACTACAGCCTTGCTGCCGCTGATGTAAATGCCCTACTACATTGACAGAATAACTCCACCTCCACAAGAGGTGTAGGGCTTATGTCAGTGTAGTTAAGGCATACAGACACTGTTACTTACATTGACAAGAGTGACAGCCAAGAGCCAATTTCATGGCCCACGGCTAGGGCTTGCCGCTCTCAGCTGGGCTCCCCGCGCCCAGGGCTCGCCCGCTCCCTGCTGGGCTGCTGCCCAGGCTCTGAGCCCCACCACTGCTCCTCTCAAGTCAGTGGAAGTGCTCCTGGTATGGATGCACACCACCGACAGAAGGAGGGCAGTGTGGACATGAACTACTGTAGTAATTACTGTGGGGGCTGTAAATTTTAGGTTTGTCATGTAGACGTGGCCTCAGTGAAATGGAATTACCATTCCTCTACACCAGTGCTCTCCAAACTTTTTTGATCGTGCACCCCATCAGTAAAAAATTTTGAGCACACACCCCTTGCTCCCGGCCGAACTGCTGAGGGAGGGGGAAAAAAAAAAAGAAGCGGCACTGCTCCGGCGGCACTCCTCCTGCCACGCACACCGAAGGATCCTCCTGCGCACCTCTTGGGGTGCGTGCACCCCATTTTGGAGACCACTGCTCTACACAGGTCTATGTGGGAAGCTGAAAAAACTGAATGTTACCTAAAAGACAACCATTATTATATATACATATTCCCAGACACAAGCTGTATTAAACGGAGCTAAGGTTGAGATTATAAGCAGTAATTTAGGGTAAAATACAGTAGATTCAAATTTAAGTTAAACTTAGCAGAAGTCTCAGCACATTAAATGCAGAAATGCACATTTAGAGCACCCAACTACCTCATATGAAAGCTCTATAGGTTTCCACCTGGGGGCATGAAAGTGAGGGGTGTAATCTCTCCAACATTGCCTTCTCAAGACCCCATTTAATCACCTTTCTTTCACAGGTGAACATTGTAGTGAATGAGGCTGTGTGAGAGAATGGCAGACTTGGAAGGAATTTGCAGTGGCCAGCTGGAGACCTCCGAGGAGTGTTATTCAGCTAGAGTAGAAAGGCTTTGGGGAGAGGAGTGGGGGGAAAGAGAGAGGGTTTGGGAGCTAGTACAGAGAATTGCATTGACCTACAGCAATTAAAGAAAGTGGTGGGTTCTGGTGATGGATGCCCCAAGCAGGGCCAGTGCAACCACTAGGCGGCCGCCTAGGGCACCAAGTGGTTGGGAGCGCCAAAAAGTGGTGCCCCAAACACTTTTTTTAAATAGCGGAGCACAAGGCTGCCGCTGCTCCGCGCCTCCCAGCTCCAGAGGGGCTGCTGTGGTGCGGCCAGTCCTTCCCACCGGGGGAACAGCGGGCGGCCGAGGGGGGAAGGGGAGGGTCTAGCACTAGCAGCTGTGCCGTCTTCCGTGTGCTGCGGGCCGAGCTGGGCTCCCCGCCGCTCCCGGGACTCTCGGTGTCAGCAGCAGCAGGCTCGGGTGTGGGGGGGCTGGCTGCCTGTGCCGCCGCTGAGAGCCCCCGGGGGCGGCGGAGAGCCCAGCTCAGCCCGCAGCGAGGGAAAGAAGGCGCAGCTGCGCTCTGCTCTTCGGGCGGAGAAGCTGGGTGTCTACTCCGCCTGCAAGGTACCTAGCCGGGCCGCAGGAAGCCGCACGGGCCGGCGGAGCGCCGGGGGGTGGGCAGGTCCAGTCCCTGGCCTGGGGAATGGTGTATGTGAGAGCAACCCGGGCACCCCTCCCCCAGCCAGCGCCACCCCCTCCAACACCCAACGACCAGCTACCTTCTCCCCTGTGCACCCCCCGCCCCAACAACTCACCCTGTCCTGCCACTTTTGCCTCTGGGCAATCTCCACCCAGCAACACCCCACCCTTCCCCCAGCCAGCCACGGTCACCTTCACCCGTGCATCAACCTCAGGACACCCCCCCACACACCTGCCATCTCCCTTCTGCCCACTCCTCCCTTATGCAAACTCCTCCGTGCCACCTTCATCCCCCTGCAACAACCCCGGGCACAGACACCCCCCCGCCTGCCAGCTCCTTGCAACAACCCCCTCCTGCCCACTTCTCCCTTGTACAAACCCCTCTCTGCCAGCTTCACCACCTGCAACGAACTCCTTTTGCCTATGTGCAATATCTTCCTTGCCACTACACCCCCGCCCCCTCCACCTCTTGGCCACCTCTACCCCCTGCAACAATCCCATGCACCGCCTCTCTGCCACCTTCACCCCCTGGAAGACCCTCCATATGACCCCCCTCTTTGCAGCCCCCCCCATGCTCCATGCACTTTGTGAACATCTGGGCCCCTGGGGGGAACTTGGCCGTAGGAAGGTGGGGGCTGGACATCAGAGAGGGGCGCAAGGTGGAAGTTTCGCCTAGGGTGCAAAATATCCTTGCACCGGCCCTGTCCCCAAGTATCAGGACACAAACCTGATGCCGAGAGATGTAAGAATTCCATGAGGGGACACTAGCACAGTTTCTAGAGAGCCTAGTTATAGATGTTTAGGTGGAAATTCAGAAACATTATTCTTTCAAATCAGTCTATGCTCCTGCCTCACTTATTACTGCAAATTCTGGTTTTGGTACATGATGTTCCTTCCAAGAAGCAGGCTGATTAGAAAGGTAACAGCATCTGTTGATATAGATATCAGAATACATCAGCAATAATAAAAAGAGAAAATCCATGTTTAGGGTAGGATTTTCAAAAGCATACAGCATTAGCCCAACTCCACTCCCATGAAGTCAATGGGAGTTTTACCATTGTCTTCAGCAGGAACAGAGTTAGGGTGGGTTTTTCAGAAGTGTTCCACACTGGCCTACGAATTTCATATTATTAGGCCCCGATCCTGCTGTCAGTAGAGCTCTGTGGGGATGCAGAATTCCATACATGCATAGTAACTTTGAGGATGGGGACCTCTGAATGAACAAAATCAGATGTAACTTATATTGGCACACACGAGAGGCTTTTGAAAACCTGACTAATACTGTTGGTACTCTCGAGTGCATGTCTCTTTTTAAGATCATTCTCATCTCTTGAATACTTGTATGGCCTCAACATCACCACTGCCTCACAATGTTTAGTACTTATTCCTTGTGAGGTAGGGTAGTACTATCATCATTTTACAGATGGGAAACTGAGGCACAGAAAAGCTAGTGACTTGCACAAGGTCACACAGGAAGTCTGGGACAGAGCAGGGATTTCACAGGTATCCCAAGCCCTAGCCTATTGACCTAAGGAATGGACAATCCTTTCAATTCCATCTTGCTTTGTGCTCACCTTTTCCCACTGATATACAGTAAAATTGGAAAATATGAAATATTCATCTGTGCTGACTGGGGAAACTCCAGGACATAATTCAGTGGGGAAAATTATTGCTAATAAGTGCATTGTGCCACTGCAGATTTACCTTTTGTAAAAAAAAAAAAAAATACACACCCTGTCACAACCCTTCCTAGCTCATCCTAAGAAATTTAAAAAGGCTGACTATATTTTGCCTTTGCATGAGGTGGGAAGAAATGAGAATAGGAATATAAAAAGCCATCTTCAAATTTGAATCATTTACCCAAATCTCAAAGAGAAGAAAAACTTGTTTCTATACTGACTGCTGGCTACTTAAAAAGAAAATTCACCTAAAAACCTCCCCCAACACTGCTGTGACTGGGAGTGTAGAGTAAATACAGCAACTATTGCATTCTGTTGGAGTCACTGCAAGGTCGCCTTTCACACAGAAAACTTAAAACCTTTTACTCACCCTGATGAATTCACAGAGATATATGGAAGAGTTCAGGGTCCACTGGAGTTTTCAGAATAAGAAGGGGGGAGAGAAGATTCTCCTGCTTTGAAAATGGCAGGTGGAGTTTGAGAAATGAAGAATACTGAAGGGTTCCAAAAGGAGGCCAAGTTTGTCTTCATTTCCCTCTATTTCTGGCTCTGGAAGTGGCCTGTGACTTTGTCTGTGGGTGTGTGAAGTCTTCTTTGCTCCCTCACTTACTGAGCATAAAGGAGCAGCCTGATTTTATTCTCTGGCAGACATACCGAAATGCTGACAAGCACAGTGTATTATTCACTTACACTGTCTATATATCATTGCCCTACTCTGTTATCAAAGAAAATTATTGTGACTGGGGGAAAGGTGAAAAATAGTACAGAACAGAATTATAGGCCTCTATACACAATATTTTATTTTCAAATTTACAAGCAGCAAAACATTGAGACAAAGAAGGCTCAGCTCCTGTAAGTCACTGTAGAACCATAGGAAGCATTTTTGGCTCTCTCCTGTAAGTACAGTTGTGCTCTTCATGTTTCCCTCCAGAATCCTTAACCTTGTGTCAGAAGCTTCAATACATAAATATAAATGTCATTCTAAAGCTACTATACTGCTAGAGTCAGGGAGGACTGTAATTAGTTTAAAGCTGAACACTTCACACTTTTATAACATCTTGCATCCAAAGATCTCAAAGCAGATTAAAAATGTTAATTATTTAAACACTACAATATGTCTTTGAAGTACATGTTAGAGGGAAACACAAACAGACAGTTAAGTGACTTTCCCAAGTTTGCATGGCAAGTCAGTGGCACAGCCACCAATATAACCTTGGCATCCTGATGCCCAGGTCCCCTGCACTAGCCACAACCCCTCCCCAACCTTAAATCACTCTCTGCATAAAACATTTCTGTCAACTCTTAATTATTAAGTGCAGGGGGTTAAGATATGCAGATGGTTACTGCATGAGGCCTTTCAGCTAAATTCTAAGAAGAAGAAAAACATGGTCTTGTGTGTAACCATCTTTGGGTTCATTCAATAACAAGCTAGTGAATGAGAAAGGAATAAAACGTTAATTAAAACAAACTGGAGAGCATCTCTGGTGAACTGCTGCACACAAACATGCGGTGTTCCCAACCTCCCCCTCCAAGGCACATCTCCAGATTCCCACACTCAACATAGTCCCTTATGAAGGAGCATTTCCAAATCACAGTCTTTCATAAACATATCTCTACATTGTGGTTAATCAATTGAACTGGGCCCCTGAAGATATGGGTTCAGTCCTCAGCTCAATCACAAATTTCCTGTGTATTCTTGGGCAAGTCACTTAAGCTCCCTGTGACTCAGTTTACTGTCTGGATAAGGAGGTTAATAAAAGTTCCTTAACTCACAGGGATGTTGCAAGAATCAGGACTCAGATTTTTACTGTTCACATGTAGGCTTGGAAGGATTAGATTTATCAGCAAATGTCAGTAAATGTTCATTTCAGCACACACACACGCATGTACGTGAAGAGATATTTCCGTCAGTAATAAAAGAAATGTACAGATAGGCCAAGTAAGAAAAATGCTTCTTAAGGACTTAGTTTGATTTAAAGATATTTACTTTGTATATTTTGACAGTTTATGTTTTAATGGTTATAAAGTTTTAACCATTTGAATCTCAACATCTAGTCATTAAATAGTTATTGTCTGAACCCTTCCCCCATAACTGTGCACAATGGATAATTTTAGTAGATAAAAATAAAAAGGTGCTTAAAAATAAAACTGATATCGTCCATGAAAATTATTTTAAAAACACACCCTGAATTCTGCCAACACTACTTACAGGGTGCTATGATACTGCAAGGATGAAGTATAACCAAGGGCTTGTCTTCACTACCGTGCTACATTGGCCACTGCATTGATGCAGCGGTGCCGAGGTAGTGCGTCTGGTGAAGATGCACTATGTTGACAGGTGACTGCTCTCCCGTCGATGTAATTACTCCACCTCAATGAGAGGCGGAAGCTATGTCGGTGGGAGAATATCTCCCTCCGACATAAAGCGGTGTATACACCGCGCTAAGTCAATGTAACTTACATCACTCAGGGGGGTGATTTTGTCATCCCCCTGAACAACATAAGTTACATCAACTTACGCGGTAGTATAGACAAGCCCTTAGACAGAAATATCTATGGAGGGAGCCTGGTACCTAAACAATATGTGGAGATTATACATCTTTTTCAGCAAATCAGTAAAGTTACTTACTTAATGAAAAAGGGGGCAGGAGCTTGCTGAGACTGGCAAAAAAATCTCTGGTTTTCTGGACTCCAGGTAGCCTCACAGTCAGGTTCATGTTGTGAACTATTGGCTCTGTTTGGTGCTGATGACTCTGAGCATCACAGTGGCATTGCTTTAAGCATCAGCTTTGAAGGGTCTCCTAGAAAAGTGATCTCCCTGATAGTCCAAGAGCTTCAGCAAGTTGAGTACTGAAAACAGTTCAGCCCCAGCAGCTGATACAACAATTGTAATTCTGACTTGAGTCATTTATGTTGATAACAATGTCTGGGTTCATTTCTCAGAAGCCCCCTTTTCTGCTTTATATTTTTTCTATAAAAAGAATTATCCTCTTCACATATAAACCATCTGCAAGATAAATATTTCTTTAGGGAATCTCTGTGATTTTACTATGTCATTTAACCTAAAATTTACATTACATTTTTGAAAGAAACATACACACACGTACAGTTATTCAGTGTCACTTCATATTTCAGCATCCCCAATGGTACAGCATGTTCCATTTCTACACTGTTCCACTACAGAGTTAACCTGTGTTTGCAAAATAAATATTTGCCATATGTGCCACATTAATCACAACTCTGCTGCTAGAAAATTTATAAAATCAAAAACCTTGTCCTAGGGTTTGCAGCTGTTCCCAATGAAATCAAGGTTAAGATTAGAGCAAGGTTAGACCCAAATCTTCATGCCCCCTCTCCCTGCCTAACAGGGCCAGCTCCAGGCACCAGCTTGTCAAGAAGGTGCTTGGGGCGGCCGCTCTGGAGAGGGGCGGCATGTCCAGGTATTCGGCAGCAATTCGGCGGACGGTCCCTCACTCAGCCTCGGAGCGAAGGACCTCCCGCCGAATTGCTGCCACAGATCGCGATAGCGGCTTTTTTTTTTTTTTGGCTGCTTGGGGCGGCCAAAACCCTGGAGCTGGCCCTGCTGCCTAAGAAACCAGGCCAGGTGCAGAAGATTTTCATGGGTACTGGTGGGGAGCAATGCTCTTTGTAAGGCTTCTGAGTGGCAGCCTTAAGAGTGTAGTATCCCCTGAAGCTGCTATTCTCCCATTGTCTGGCAAGGCAGTGCCTCAAAGATCTTTTGTGCTGCTGGATCCACCAGTCTACTCCCACTTTCCCTTAGCCTCTCTCTGTCCTGATATCAAAATGCTGCTGTTCAGGGTTCACAGAGGAAGCCTGCACAGAGCAGATTCTACTGCACGCCCGGTGTGCAGACGTTCTGCACATGTTCTGTTCTCTTTTCAACCAGTGGAACTGCACCAATTCTATTGGTTCGGCAGCCTTCCAAAGCCTCAGAGGAGACCACAGTAGTTTGCTCAGAATGCAAACACACACTGCGTGGGCCTTAAGTCTTAATTTATGAGGCTTTGCCAGTATAAAAGCTTCAACAAAGTAATCTCAGCACAGATTTTTCTTCTTGGACCCAGGAAGAGTGAGCAGAGTGCTGCTGCTGAGTAGACATGTCTGTTCTTCTGTCAAAGATTGTTGAATGGAGGAGGGGGAAGCCATGATTGCATGAAAATCTCATTATAGTAATTGCGGCTGCAGAATCAGGGAATTCATGGGGCCCTGGCTAGAATATTCAGCTCAGAACATTTCTGAAAAGAAAAAAATATAGAGGTCTTACCGAGAAAGAGAACTACTTTTTCTTTCCTTTTCTTTACCTTCCTACTAAGCTGATGAAAGAGATAGTAAAACCTTCCAGCCAATAATTTTCTATGTCCCCCCTTTACAAAATCCTTTAAAAATTCATTAACTGGGGTAAATTTAAGGAAGTAGGCCCAGAAGGTAAATTAACCATAGAGGACCAGTGAGAGTACTAAGTGGCGGGGATGGTGAAATAAGCCCCTGCTTATTCCCAACCCACCCTCTGAATCTCTCTCTCCTCCAACATACACACCTTTCACATCATTCTCTCCCCTTCTTCCTCCCAGCGTTCTCTCACTCTGTCTGTCACACGCAGACCACTCTGTTTCCCTCCCCTACACACAGATAGCCCCCAAACACGATTCAGTCATACAGCTACTAGCACCACCATCATAAAGCTCTTTACTTCCCCTTAGGCCCTGGTAAGTGAGACTGCCATAAACATACAGTTAAGGGTTTATTCCTCTTTTACCTGTAAAGGATTAACAAGCTCACATAACCTAGCTGACACCTGACCAGAAGGACCAATGAGGGGACAAGATACTTTAAAATCTGGAAGGGGGAAAAAAACACACACAGCACTTTTGTCTGTGCTGTGTGTGCTTTTGCCGGAAACAGAGAAAGAAGGAACCATCCAACTCCTATAGGGTAGTGAGTATTTAGAGAAGGAATGTGTTAGATTACTTTTATTTTCTTGTTTGTGGGTTCTTTTGCAAATAAGAGGGAAGATAAATGTAGGTTCTTTGTGTAACTTTAAAGTTTTGCCCAGAGGGAAACCCTCTGTGTTTTAAATTGATTGTCTGTGAGACTATCTTTCATCCTTATCTTACAGAAGTACTCCTTTCACCTTTTTTCTTTAATTAAAATTCTTCTTTTAAGAACCTGATTGATTTTTCATTGTTTTAAAGATCCAAGGGTTTTGGATCTGTGTTTACCAGGACTAACTGGTGAGGGGGATTCTCAAGCCTACCTAGGAAAAGGAGTGTAGGGGTTTGGGGGAGGAATCATTCTCAAGTCTGCCCAGGGAAGGGGGTTAGGGACTTAGGAGATATTTGGGGAAAGGCAGAGTTCCAAGTGGCTCTCCCTAAATATTTGGTTAATACTTGGTGGTGGCAGCATACTGTTAACCTAAGCTGGTAAAAATAAGCTTAGGGGGTGTTTCATGCAGGTCCCCACATCTGTACCCTAAAGTTCAGAGTGGGGAGGGAACCTTGACAGAGACAGTGGGGAAAAAAATCACCCAGATCTAGTAGGACTTCTGGGTGACTTTTCAGCTCCACCCTCCCAGGCCTGATGCAGAGGGACTGCAAAAGACTCTTCATCAGCTCCCGAGTCTGTAAGAGTAGGGCCCAGGAGACTCTGCCTTCTTATGGCCTTAGCAGGGTCTGGAGAGTCATCACCCCAACCTTGTATGGGGGCATGGTGGGTGGTCTTCACCTTCCTTTCTGGGCCTCATTGAAGGTCAAAACAAGCCAGTAAGGTGGAAGGAGGAGCTATGGAGTTAGCTGGGAGGGGCTTTTTCTTTACATCAATGGCTGTGGGGTTGGAGCAGTCAGAAAATGGCAACCTGTTAGACCAGTTCCTTGTTACTAATAAGAGACACCCCCCTCCCCCGGAGTGTGCGGTGGAGTGGGGAGGGAATGGTATTTCTTCCTCCTCTGCCTTATCTTGGAGTAGCTACCAGCAATGGCAAAACATATTTGCTCACTTTACAAAGAAGTGTAATCAGAGCCAACAGAAAGCCATGCCCAGGGGATTGGCCTGCCTTCATCTCCCTAATAGGGCAAACCAAAATGCTGAATGCAGGAACCCCTGAACTTTGAGAAAAGTCAGATGTGAACTTTATGCGTCAGGCCCGTCTCTTAACTTAATATGGCTTTTGGAAACCGGCCAGGGTTAGTTCATGAGGGGAAATCACAGACTAGCCCTGAAATTCAGTTTGCAGTGGCTGGTCAGGCACAAATATCCTGAAATTCCAAGAGGGATCCCAACACCCCCACATACATACACGCCCAACCTACCACTTTAGTAACTAGAACTCTTCTTTTCTCTCCCCCCATCCCTTACCTTTAATGTTGAAAATGAAGCCTGATGGCCTTCTCCCCCTCCCACTGTCTCAGAGGACAAATTCCACAGTGAAGGGTCCCGAAGGAAAAGCTAGATAAGTGAACTCTTTGGAGAGGTGCCTTGTATAAGCTGCTGCCTGCCATGAAACCTGAAACATTGGAGGGTATCAGGTTGTCTCCTACCACCACCACCACACTGCAAGATCAGGGAAACAGGCTTATTCTCAGTGACAGCTGTCAGCACTATTGAGCTATAGGACACAGCTGGCACATAATCCTTTGGGAATAGTGAAGGTGTTGCTGTTGTCCTGGAACTGTAGCCTTTTGCAACAGTGAGTCTGGACCCAAACTACTGAGACATGGAAGGTTAAATCCTATTTACCTTTAACACAAATGTTTTTGGCCCGAGGGTCTCAGAGCCCCAACCAGAGGCCAGATTTAAAGTGACAGGTGATAATTTGTGATATATGTTTTTAAAAATTAAAAAAGGCAGTTGTATATTTTATCAATGGCTTAGTATGGGGATGAATAATTTCTAAAAGGATAAGTAATACTGTTACACTAATATTGTTAGATCCAGTGAATTTCTCCAGTGACATGCACAAGCAATTGGGTTAAGGGCAACAGCCTCAGCTCAGAATTTCCTGTTGGGTCTATTCGTTCACTTCATTTGTACTTAACAGGTTCTTCCTGTCTGCTTCTGTTTGATTTTCAAGTTTTCTCCTCTAGCTTTTAGCATAATCCTCCCCCACACAAGTGACCTTTTCAATAATGAAGGTGCTATCAGTTCACTTGAGCTTTTATTTAACCCCGCCTTCAAAGTAATGGGCAGAGGATCAAAACTGTGAGAAAGAAGAACAGCAAATGCTAACTTTACTTTGTTTTTCTTACAGGCTTTGTTTAAGGAAAATTAAGAGGTGTGCTTTGTTATTGGTTCAACGCTCAGGAATTCTCAGTGTCACCATTCTTTTTCTGATTTTGATCATTTAAACAATCTTTTCATGTCCCCCCTCTTTGCTATTAAATTAAATATATGGAGATATACCTATCTCATAGAAATGGAAGGGACCCTGAAATTATCTTATATCTTATCTTAAATTATATTATCTGACATGCAATAGTCTTGAGTTACAGAAAGCTTTCCACTGCCTGTAAATATGTAGCTGATGCCTGTTTAAATGGCAGTTTCACAACCTTTGGTGGTATGCTGTATAATCCAAAAGACAATTGCCAGACCAGAAAGCTCAAGACAGTGTCTGCTCCTGCTATTTAGCTTCTCAATTTTAAATAGCGATAAAGCTTGAGAAAGTTTCTGAGAGAAGTACAATATCAAATTAAATACACTCTATTTACTCAAGAGAGCACACAATTGGTTAGATACCAGAGTGATAGACAAACATAGGTATTTCAACCCATCTCAAGTTGGTCAGATAAGGTGAGAGAGTTGGGAAGTATGACACCTTTGTTCACGTTAGCCAAAAGTGTTTTTTTTTTAAATAGAATCAAAGTTAAGTTCTTAAATAAGTCGCCAAATTTTCAGAAGTGCTGAGCACACAAAAGCTCCCATTGACTTTAATGGGAAATGTCTGATATTCCGTATTTTTTTAAATCCTTAGCTCTTATCGCTAAAGATTACATATAGCAGATGGCATTCTCTGGCCCATTTGTATTTGCATAGTTTAGACACAACAAAACCTGCATCTTGGCAGGAGGTTAGACTAGATGACCTTTGTGGTCCCTTCTAACCCTACAGTTCCATGATTTGACCTGCAAAAATGAACAATTCAGAAAATCTGTCCCTCTACCTTTTTGCTACAATAAAATGTTAAATATACCAAAACAGCAGCATGATTCACACATCCAGATACCTGATACACACATCCAGATCCACAACAGACTGAAGTAGAACGCACTACTGTAAAATATAGTGTGTGGGGAGGGATGTTGGGGTGTGTGTGCATATACGCACACACACTCAAATCAGGAAGAGGAGAGGATTTACAGATTATTTATCAAATTACTATACCTCTGATATTTCCCCAGGTTCATAGCAGTAATCAAAACAGTTTTACCCAGACCACAAACTCTCAAGGGGGAAAAAAAGTATAGGTATCAACCATCTCCGTGTTTGGGTACTCATCAGTAATGGGGCTCTTTCAAGAAACTTTGGGTGACATCCTGCCCCCAAAGAAATCAATGGCAAAACTCCCATTGATGTCTAGGGGGCAGAACTTCACCTTCAGCTATTTAGTATTTGATAAATAGTCTCAACATTTGCCCTGCTTTTCTTTTATAGCAGTTATACTACAACCAGTGGGTTCCCTCCACCCCCAAGCAGGAACCCAGCTTCGATTGTACTGTTTTGACCATATGGATATATGCGTTACTTCCAGTAATCCTGATATACTGGTATCCAACACCTCATCTTTAAAAAACATCTTTAAAAAAACCTACAAAACCTTAAAATGTTTGTTGTCCTTACAACTTTACACATATACACACACAATCATAAAAACAGAAGAATGAGGCCTCTACGAAGCTAGAGCAGGAATTTCATCGTAATTCCGTTCCATTCCTACAGCCCAATTATAAGATTCACAGTGTTCTGCATTTTGTTTCAATAATCTGCATTATAAACCCCCCAAACTCTAGTCTCTACTATATCTGTTTGTTTACTGGGAAAACACCCATTGTATTGGTTCATCTGCAGATTTTGTTAAGTGGTCTGATAAATTGCTGTATCAGTTTTTGCCACTCTCTGGGATTACTTTGATCCTATCCTTATTGCTATAGTAATAATACCTAGCTCTTGTATAGTACTTTTCATTAACAGAGATCGGTATCAATAGCCCCATTTTACAGATATGACAACTGAGATACAAGGAGATCAAGTGACTTGCCAAAGCTTAGTGACAAGTAGCAGAGCCAAGAATAGAACCCAGGTGTCCTGCATGCCAGACCAGTGCTCTTTCCACTAGGATACACTGCCTCCCATAGAAATTCTGGATTACACAATAATTCAAAACATCAGCATGAGTGAGCAATAGTTATTTGATTATTTTAACAAATAATGCCCTAATAGGTCTGCGTATATTAACATGATGAAAGGGGGGAGAAATTGACAATATACTTAGTTTAACGGGACATGTATATACCTGACATTATGACATACTCCTGAAATTCAGAAACAGGAAATATTAATCATTTAACCTACACAGTTAAAGGAAGAAGAGCAAGAGACTTGGTTTTTAATGACATTTTCCACATATCTATTTTTAATTTATCAAGAAAGAGGATACCAAGGAAAACACAGGGTACATCGTGCAGGTCCCAGTAGGATTTTTTTGGGTGAACTGACTGGCAGTTCTTCAGGGCATTGAGATGTAGTGTGAGAAAAGTCATTGCATTATATAGAAATGCTAGAAAAATAGTAGAACAGCAGCAGCAGACAAGGTCATGCCATTCTGTCCTATCTTGTAACTCTACTGTGGTGCAGGAGACTACCCTACAAATCAGATGTGGCATCTCATGAAAACTGTCCTGTAGAGCATGCTCCCTGATGTGGCTAAAAACAAAAAAGCCCCCGTTGTTATATGTATTCTTCCTGAATGATGGAACTTTGATTCAAATGGTGATAAGAGATGCAACAGATTAGCCAAGCACCTGTTTCTAGATGCCTATCCTGTTTTCCTGAGGCCATTAAGAGGCTCAGAAGACAGTTCTAGCTACCAGTAGACAAAGAAGAAAGTGATTATTTTGAGAGAGATATTCACCTGGTGCCATACATAAAACTAGAACATTAAGACCAGTGACAAGAAAATAAAAGTCAATTCATTATGGGCCAGATCCACCCAAACTGGTGCAAGAAAATCTAATTTGCATCATCCTGCACTAGCTAATCCTTTTGAACCATGTGGGCGGTAATTCTACCTATGCTGCCTCAGGGTTTTCAGCAGAATAGGTCAGCTTTTTTTCCACCAAAGTTAAGTGTAGGGACTAATCCTGCATTCCTTGCACGCCCAGAATGCCTCTGATTTCTAGTAAAACCAATGGCAATTCTGGCTACATAAGCAAGGCGGGATCACACCTAATCATGTGCTTTCCTGAACAAAGAGGAATTCACTGAAATCAGTTACATTTTAGTGGGTTTTGGAGTGTATACATCATTGCTTCTGAATTTGGCCCTGTAGCTAAGTTTAAAAACACATTGGATAAAAGTGCTAGTGTCAGAAGGGAGTCCACTCCATAACAATAAGTAACAGGACAATTGGCTAGGCATATTAGGAGGAGTTTATCTGAACTCTCAGATATCAGCTATTGGCCACTGCTGGAGAGAGGATATTGGACAACACAAAACATTGGTCTGGTTCAATGTGGCAAAACCTATAATTCCTAATAGAAGTTTAACTTGACTATTTTTTTAGCCATGGGATTTAATTAGCCACACAAACTCAATTACTATGGTCTCAACATTTGGATGGATTTTCATATAATTGAAATTAAATGGAAGAGACCATTTAGGAATAGGATGGCTTGCCTATCCTTAGGTCCTGCCAATACCATATTGTTTTGAATGGGATGTTATTAAGCCCTAGAACCAATCAGGCTGAGTCACTAGAGTGCAAGCTTTCACCCCTTCCATCTAAAATATTATTCCACTGTTTAATTGATCTCACTGCTTGGGAATCTTTTTGATATCCAGCCTCAGATTTCCTTTGTTCTATTTCATTCCTTTCTTCCTAATTATGTGAAGTGGCTTGATATGTTTCATCTCCCATCTTAGTTCTTGTGCCCTTCAAATACTCTAAAGTGATTGGAAGCCATATTTAAACAGTTGTTCAAAAGAAATATTCTTGACTTTATAGTGGTGTGCAAACCTCAAGTCCAGATAATCTCTACATTTTAGAGATTTATTTTGCCATCATGTCTCTCCATCCCACTTTTCCACATTCTGTTCTCATTAATTCAGACATCTTCCTTTAATTATCCCAACTTTCCTTGGTCCTAAATTCATCTGATCAGAACCCCAGGTTTGCTCATTTTCCTTTCTACAAATACCAACCGTTCTGATTGTTCCTCCAACCAATACCAAGTGGCTCCCATCCCCTATCTAGGGTATCTCTTGTTAATCACCATAATGAGGATGTTTTTGAGTCCCACCCACCTTAATTTAGCTGGTATTCTGCCAGATCTATGATGGGACCCAGGTCTCAAGAAATCTGGTAGTTTTGCCAAGTATTTCATTCCTTGAGACTGAGATACTCGTAATTCACTGCATGCCTCTGAGCCTGGGAAAAGCCCAGAGTGCAGAAGATATGAAGACAGCAGCAAACAATGCAGACAGCTGGACAGGATGAGTTCCCTCCATTGAATTTGAGATGTCAAAGAAAGGGGATCGCTGTTAGGTGTAGAGTGTGTATTGGGTAGTGGACAGGTGACTTATCCAAGCTTTTCAAATGTTTGGATCAGGTTGGTGTTATAGCTGAGTGTCACTTTGTCATTTAAAAAAAAATCTCTTGTAAATGTGTTCTGTATTGTCAGTTGGTTAAAGTGGTTAGTATTAAAATTAAGACATGCATATATGTATTATAAAACAGAGTAGAAGATTTATACCTGTCATTTAAATTACACAGATCAACAGCAAAGATCTAATTCATATTGTAGACTAAGAGCTCCTAAGGTCTTCTAAAAATTAAAGTCAGTCTTGAACCACACACACACTTAAGCATTAGAAACCAATTTTTTAAAAGGGTTTGAACTAAAGGCCAAACCAGTGGGCTTTGGGATTAATCATTTAAATGAACACAACTGTTAAAAAAGTGATCAAACTATTTTCCCCACAAAACTGTTTAAAATAAAAAACTTGCTCATGGGCTGAAATCTTATCCAATAAGGCAAATTTTAAACCCAAAGTGAAGTTTTGCATGTGAGATAGAAACTCTGATATTCTGAGGTTTAACACACATGCTGACAGGCCTCATGACGTTGAGAAGAGCAGTGATGCTATATGTTCTCTGGGTGCCATCATATGATGTCAGTTAGAGAAGCAAAGCTTCCAGAGACTGACTAGTTCTTTTTAAAAAATGTATGTTTGTTTTCTTCTGAAAGGGAGGCAATTTGTGCTGGTTATGTTGTCAGTTGACAACGGGTTGTGAGAATGTGCAATCAAGCTTCTAAGCAGTGTTTTCTTTTGTTTTCTATTCTTGGTTGGATGCCCCTTTTAACCTTATCAAAGCAGTTAAATTTCTTCAACCTATCAAGCTGAGCCATGTCAGCATCTTAAGACAGCCGTTGCCGACATGGCTGAGCAGAGCTGAATTGATCTTACAACCCCCAGGACATTCTGCACAGCACGAATGCTCGACACTACCACCACATGCTTGATTTAAAGTTCAGACCTTTCTAGCTCATTGTTGACGAGACAAAATGTCCTGTGCCACTAACATTATTTGAAAATCTTTGTTGCCATAATTGTTATTATAGTAACTTCAGATATTGGGGGGAGGGGAGCAGAAGGGAAAGGGGGAGACAGATGCCTTGTTACATTCTGCTGATTAAATCAAAACCTGCCTAGCTGACAAGGCAACAATTATACAATGGTTATATTAGTCACAGGAGCACTACAGACTTTGGTTCACAAGTCTATTAATGTATCAACTTGGTCTCCATTTGTACACGTGCAGCTTGGCATGTGCTGTCTTCCACACACACAAGTTACAGTTTATGCATACAAGTGACTCAATTTATGTATGCATAACCCATGGTTAACCCTTCTGCCAGGTGGAGTCGGCAGCAACAAGGGCTGGATTCAATATCTAGGAGTTTCTTTTTAACAATACAAAATAGAACCACCTTAAGCCCGCAACCAGCAATCTGGGAAAATTAAACACCAACCCTAGGCTCCTCTGAGAGGCAATACTTCCCCTATCTCAAGCACTAAGTCTGTGTATAGCAAAGAAAACTTATTAAAAGAGAAAAGGAACCCAGCATTAATTTGGGGAAACACCATAATCGTGATTTGAAAGCACAGAGCCATGAAAAAACACCCACCCAGAGTACACTAGGCAGCGTCCTTTGCCTCAACTTCTCATTGAGTGAGAAAGTTTGACAAACAAGTGTTCCTTTAACACACCACTGCCTTCTCCCTCCACTGTACTCCTCTCACAGTTGCTACCTTGGTCAGTGAAGCCCCAGAGTTCCGAGGTGCATTCACTTGAGTTCACCTCCCACCCGGGAGGAGGGGGAAAATATCAAGCAACACCTCACCTGTTGCAGCTGCCGCTGCAAACACATTTGCCACTATTCACTCTACTGCTGCCATCAGCGTCCCACTGTGGCCGCTCCTGGCTACTGTCCTGCTGCCACCACTGTTCCTCCGTTGCAACATCACATTCTGAGGTCCTACCACTTAACCCAACTCTCAGTGATTTCAGTGGGTAACCTCACTACTTGTGCAGGCTCTTTCACTGCCACATTGTCCCATCCCATATCTAAGGCTCAACACCCAGTTATCAATTAGTTCAGCTCTTGTGATCACTGAACAAAACAAGGACTCTCAGTTGAGCCTAATCAGCTTCATTTTTAAACAGTGCAGAATCAACTGGTGTCTAAGACTCCTTAGGCAGACCTTTTCCTTCATACTCTACAGCAGGGGTTGGCAACGTTTGGCACACGGCTTGCCAGGGTAAGCACCCTGGCAGGCCGGGCCAGTTTATTTACCTGCTGATGCGGCAGGTTCAGCCGATCGCAGCCCCCACTGGCTGCGGTTTGCTTCCCAGGCCAATGGGGGCAGTGGGAAGCCGCGGCCAGCACATCCCTTGCCATCACCGCTTCTCGCTGCTCCCATTGGCCCGGGACGGCGAACCACGGCGAGTGGGGGGCTGCGATCGGCCGAACCTGCTGCGTCAGCAGGTAAATAAACTGGCCCAGCCCGCTAGGGTGCTTACCCTGGCAAGCCACGTGCCAAACGTTGCCGACCTCTGCTCTACAGCTTAAAAGTTAGAATACCTTGGAACTGGACAAAGTTTTCAGAGGCCTTCTCTTTTGTGCTCACTCAAAATTTGCATTCATTCCTCCTTTTGTCCACATTAGGTTAGAACCATTTACAGAGTGGCCACTTGAATATAACATATGATTATTGGTGAATTAATTGGAATGCAGTTACCTGACAGGCAAATCTGAATATTCAAATATAACTTTTGCACCAGGAAACAAGTACATGTACAGACAATCAAGGCCTTTGAATGCAGTAAGGTTTTCTTTTTTTGCATCTCAAAGTTAAGGGTCAGACCTTCATCATACAAGCACTGTGCACCTGGAGCGGGACTTGTTTCCAGTGTATAAGTATCTTCTCAGGGAGAAAATTCTGGGTACTAAAGGGATTTTCAATCTATTAGAGAAAAGCATAACAAGAACCAATGTCTGGTTGCTGAAGCTGAAGCCAGACACATTCAAATAGGAAATAAGGCACAATTTTTTAACAGTGAGGACAATTTACCATTGGAACAGACTACTGGGGAAGTGGTGAATTCTCTGTCTCTTGATGTCTTCAGATGAGGACAGGATGCCTTTCTGGAAGATATGCTTTAGCCAAACACATTATGTTTTTAGTCAAACACATACTGGATTAACAGGATAAAATGTAGCAGAGGATAGACTACAGCTAATGGTCCCTTCTGGCCTTAAGCTTTACAAATCTATGAACCTGAGGAAGAGGGGATAGGAAAGGCAGCTTTACATTGCCCAGTCCATGGGACTGCTCCCAGTTCCATTTAGAGCAGCCTCACTGTACAATCTCAGGGCTGCTCCAAGAGTACGTCTATACTTACCTCCGGGTCCGGCGGTAAGCAATTGATCTTCTGGGATTGATTTATTGAGTCTTGTCTAGAAGCGATAAATCGATCCCAGATCAATCCCGGAAGTGCTCGCCGTCGACGCCGGTACTCCCGCTGCGTCAGAGGAGTACGCGGAGTCGACGGGGGAGCCTGCCTGCCGCGTCTGGACCCACGGTAAGTTCGAACTAAGGTACTTCGACTTCAGCTACGTTATTTACGTAGCTGAAGTTGCGTATCTTAGTTCGAAGTGGGGGGTTAGTGTGGACTCCAGGCACAAGTTGCACCACTTCTGGGGCTGTAAACTGTGTGAGTAATGGAGCACAGCATGCTTCAGCCATGTCCCCAATATACCATCTCACCCACTGCCCGGGGGAAGAGGAGCACATGTGGAGAAAGAGATGGTCATGAGATTCTGCCGTGCCAGAGAAATCCCTTGTTGCCTACTTAGGGTGATTTTAAGTCAGCTTTGCATCACTATAGTAATGCAAAGGGGACTTAGTGGGGTTGAAAATCTGGTCCAAGGTCTATAAAATCCTGTGGTTACTACTTTTAACAAGTGTTTCTCTTTGAATCACCACTCACAAAATGTCTATTTACTCTATTTCAAAAGGAACAATCCAGAATCCTTGTCCATCAGTAGATATTTGTATGAATTGCCCACACAGTTATTAAATCACAAGGGAAGAAGGTACTCAGAGCCTGGACTGGGTTTAGTGCTAGTGGACTCAAAGGAGATAGCCAATTTGGAAAAGAATCTGAATACCCCATGACCCATAGCAAACAGAAAGTAAAATCCTACAGGGCCAGTAGCCAGCTTTGAAATGAGTAGGTAGTGAAGAAAACTCCTGTCTTCTATACAATATGGAAAAATAATTATTTACAGATCAAGAATTAAAATGGGTTTTGGGTTTGCTTCTCAAGTGATGATGCTGTTGCCATGGGGAGGGGTACTGTATAACCTAGATGTGTAGAAGTGAAAGAACAACTGTATGAGATAATTATTACACTGTCCTGATTTTATTTTCCAGAAAGTAGGCACATGATTTTGAATTATTCATTCATCTATCAAATCATAACTCATTGAAGCAACTCATTGATTCTGGAACTTGATTTCTGAAGCATTCTGGACCTCACCTATTTTAGGTAAGAGGAGGATTTTGATTTAAATTGGTTTTCTTGCTCAAATTTGTGTTTAATGATTTATACATTTCCAGGCTGCAGTTTATTCAGACCCCAAATCACGTTTTAAATATTTTAGGGAACATTCAAAAAGACATTTGAGTAGAATTCTATTAGCTTGTGCAGATGCAATTGGTTGGAAAGTAATTTTATTTATATCCACACCGTGATGCATAGATTCTTGCATAATCACAGTCATTTTATTGGAAAGTTTTTTATTAAATAAAAAGGACACTGAAATGCTAAGATTACATGTTGTCCCTCTTTAATTAGTCAATCAGAATAAGAAGCCAATCAAAAGGAATGATGGTTTGTAAAATACTTTTATCTTTGTGTGCAAAGATAATGATTTCCTCAGTAGCTGCTTTTTGAGGAGCTCAGATTAGAGGCAACAACATTACAGACACTAGCCCTCCTTTGTTTACTGAACCCAATGCTGAGCAATAAAATAACCCACAACCTAAAACTGTTGGCATATGCTCTGTGCCAAGCTTTTCCCTAATGATGCAGAAGTGAATCAAAACTACTAGAAAGTACATACATAAACCAAGCAAGCAACAGGGGTCATAAAATAAAGATTTGTTCATCTGTGATTGCAGAAACAAAGTTTTTGTACGTGCATCTGTCAGGAAAGAGTGCCATTCCTTATGGAAGACAAATGGAAGGGAGGTAAGATGGATGTCAGTATAATACTTTTTGCCTTTTTAAAATCCAGAGGGCCCTCCTGCACCCTGGAGGATCATCACATATAGTGACAGAGATTCTAGAGCCAATAGAACTTGGGGAAGCAGCAGTACTGGTGGATGCTCCACCATCCATAGCCCTTTCACAGTATGGATGAGTCTACATGGATCGGAGGGTGGGGGGTGTCCTCCAAGGCAGAAAGAGATGAAGCAGGAGTCAGGACTACTACACTAAATATGCTCCCTTGTCACTCTGATCCTTCTAAGCAGAAGTCTGCCTCAGACTGAACATTCCTCCTGGTAGCATTACTTGGAGCATGGGGGCAGGATGCAGGTACATGGAAAAGTCACTGACTGGGAAGGTGCATGGAAAGCAGGTTCTTGGTCCTACCAACCAGGAGATCCTCTAGAAGGTATTTGCTGCCTGTACAGGTGCACTCTAGATGAACTTCTCCATTACCTAGGCAACTGGTTGGGCATGGCAGAAAGATGTCACAATTGTTCATCTTTTTACACTCAAGCTGGTGGCTTGAACTTATAAAAATAGTATATTTCCAAAGATTCATTTTTACTCATAGAAAGCCTACAGAATTCTAACCTGGTCTGGGCTTTTACAAACCAATCAAACCCAACACTTCAGTGATTGTCTAACTGACAGGATGAACAGACAGGTCAGTCTTGCCTGAGACACCTGGACACCTTTGTAATGCACCACTCCGAAAAATTATAAGGATTGATTCATGACAGGCTATGAATTTTGTTTTATCTGTATAATGCTTTCAAACTTCTTTATGCTGTTCAATATACAACTCATTGATAATAGGGTTATGTATATAGAACAGTTTAAAAAAAAGTGTGTTATGCCACTCTCTTTGAAGGGGTTAACTGGTCATGGGCATTTTAGATATCTTATAGGTTTTTACTGTTTTCCTAGTGGATGCGTTTTGAAAGTTTTATTATATATTTTTTAGTTTGCTGCTATGGGTGAAGAGATCAAAGGAGGACACTGTATAGTAGCCCCTGTGTCCTGAAGTGAAATTATGATTCAGTTATTAGCTCTGCTACTCAGTAGCATACATGAACTAATGCAGCATCTATCCACTTTGCCTTATCTATTGTGACAAGCCTCCAGGGGGCTGATCCATGTGAAATTCATTTCACATCTCATTCATTGAGTGCCTGGGATTTGAAAATACCTTTCTGCTCTTCTAGGTTTCAATAAGCCAGCCTGCACAGGCTCATTGCCTTCAAAAAGAAAGTAAACTTCTGCAGAGAGGGTTCTTCACATTTTGTCAGGTACCACAGGAGATATAGTCAGCATCATTTCAGGAGATATGCATGTGCTTATTCAGGACAAGGCTGATTTAGATGATGATCAGAGGTTCCAGAGCAACAGAATTATTTATTTTACACTAGATACCATGTATCTCATCACATAAAAAGAATATACACAGACATCTGTAGGCCTGGAACATAGATGAAGAGTCCCACCTTGCAGCCTCCCATTCACTATGAAACTACCATGCCACCATTAGAGTGCTTGTCCATGTGATGTTAGCATACCTTAACTTACTTCAGTGAGCGTTCTGCTTGAGAAAGGACTGTACGATCAGGCCCAGCATTTGTTCTAGACAGTATTTCTCATATTTGGCGAACATCCAAGCACACTGTGGAGTAATGAGGGGTGGTTCAGTATCTCTGGAACAGCCATTGTGGACCAAATTATGCCCTTTTGGTTGTCTATGCAAACCCACTAAAGTCAATGAGTAAAACCATAACAAGATTTAGCTCTAGGTTTTTAGGGATAGGTCAAATGGAGACTTAGACAAGGATCTATTTCCTATGAGGAAAGTTAGGCATGTGGATAAGTCTTTTCAGGTTCAAGGCCATTACCAGGGGAATATTGCTAGGACTGCATATTTTGCATAACAGAATAAAAAGGTAAACACATTCATAATTGCAAACCAATGATAGAGCTTCACAAACAATGGCAGTGGTCAGAAGACAAGAATGAAGATTTAGGACTTGATCTCAACAGAGCACCATACAACCACATGGGAAAAGACCTTAAGTTGCATAAATATCAGTGCTAAGCCCATTGCAGGATCAGGGTTGAGATATTATTGTTTTTTATTTGTTTTTTTTAAAGAGCCTAATAGAGTGCTCTAGGCACACAGTAGGATTCCAATAATACCCACAGCTAGCCCCAGAAAAGTAAATGAAAACAGTTTGATGCTACATGTCCTTTGATAGCCTTGAATCAGAGCACATGGATGTGGAATAGAGGAAGGGGGAGATTGAATGGCCCCAAGTGGGTACTGTTAGCAACATCTGGGATGAGCAACAGGATATCCACCCAGCGAAAATATATTCTAGTATGTCGTTGATATATGGGTTATTTGGAAACATAACACATTGGTTCTTCCAAGTCAACTACATACATTAAAAATGATACCAATATAAATGCTACTATGACTATCCCTGTTCTTCAACTTCCATTTCTACACTGTCTTTGGCCCCTTGTGTCTTCCCTGCTTCCTTTACAATAACAGTCCTACACTTCCAATATAGATATTTGGAGAGACTTTTCAGTTACATACAATGCATTTAAAAATATGATGATGCCGTATGATACTAAGAGGTAAAACAGTAACAGTGATGTACTTTTCTGAATGAGGATTTTTTTTTATTGCTGGTTTAAATAATGATTCAGTGTGCAAGTTAATCTTAAGGATGTGTCACCTTTAGAGCTGGCTGGATACCAGAATTTCTGTTCTATGTGAAATACTGACATTCTGAAAAAAATAAAATGATGAAATTTCAGAGTTCCCTGCAAAATGAAATGTTCCAATGGTCCCCAATTTTGATTAAAACATTAAATATATAATATATAAAGTGTTTTAATAAAATGAAATTAATCAAAGGACACTAATGAAACATTGACTTTTTCCCATTGAAAAACTGTTAAAACTGACATGTTCCTGGGAACTGTTTTGATTTTCCCAAACCTGCTTTTTCAAGAAACGACAGTTCTAAAATGTTTTGACCTGCTCTAGTCACTACATTTATAGTTATTTACCCTTTAGTAAATAAGGGACCATTAATATTTGGGTTTTACCTGTCTATGCTCAAATTGGTGACCTTTCTATGTATCACCTACAATGTGCAGAGTTAGCAAACATTCAGATGAATAGTTACCTTGTTTTACCTTATGCTTCTTCAATTTTGCTATCAAAATTTGCTGGCAGAAAACTTTACTTCTGGTATTCAATCCCTCCAACAGCTCATGAATTACCAAATACATGAGACTGGTGGATTAAAACCCCAAGTAATAAAACCCTGGGACTCTCTTTCATACAATAGTTTCCCAACAAGTACCATTTCTTGCTTGAAACTGCCTTGGGTTTCCTCAGTTCCTATAATAATTCTGTGCACTGCCTCTCCCTGCCTGATTCTCTAGTATTGGTTTTCAGTCTTCAGAAGGTCTAGAAAATGACTATTTATTAGAACCTTTGTGTCTTCAATTATGAACTCTACCCTGCAGTGATTTTGTTTAACATTTTCTGTCTGTTGTAAACCAACCTACAGTAAATCATAATATAGAGTAATTTTTCTGTGTTTCTGAGCTATGAATTAAACCATTAGCCTCCCTTTTAAAAAAAAAGTTCTCTCCCACTGCAGCCACATTTCTCTTGACAAAAATGGTACTGAAGTATCATGAAAATTTTTTAGATATACACACACACCCTAGAACAGAAAACTTAAAACAAGTTAAAATTGCTATGTGACAACAATGGCTTTCCCCATCACATTATTTGCAAAACCCAAGCATTTAAAAGCAAGGGAATGAATAGTTAAGGAGATAATAAATTGTACAATGCCCACATAAAACACACACAATTCTTATGAAATATTTAGAAATGCATATTTCTTCACAAAACAGCAATCAGAACTTTAACTGTGGGAAGGTTTTAATGTATATTTATCAACTTGTTTTCAGAAGTTAAAGATTTTCCTAGAAGTGGCATTGTTAAGTGGGAAAGATCAGTTGTTAGATTTTTCAACTGACAATATAATTTTTTAGTAAAGTGCTTAGACTAATGTTTGAATGTAGTTTAATAGGAATGTATATAGTATCAGCTTATGGTAAAGGCACGTATAGCTGTAGATTTGCTTTTGACAGCGATAAACAGCAATGTGTGCATCTGTTGTCGATTTATATTTTGAGATTACAGATGAAAGAATAGTATTTATTTTTGTTCCCAATTAAAGTGATATGCACTGCAGTACACGGTTTATGTGGGCAGCATAAGATTTACAGTATCCTCCGCTATTTGGTGCTGTGCTTTTGGGTCCTTGGCTTTCGTCAGGGATGTGATGTATCTATCAATCATTGACAATTATCCATCTTAATTATAGAAACTTTTATTTTTAGGGTTTTCCAGCTTTCTTTCCTAAAAAAACCAACCTCTTTTGAGGAGGAAATGAAAACATGCTAAAATATTTAAATAAATGAAATTCCCAGGTCACAAGATAATTAAAGTTAAAAGTAAACGGCACTTGTCAAGCTAAAAGTGGCTTTGGTGAAGCCCTGCTAAAAAAAAAAAAGAAACCCCTTGTTCTCCAGCAAGCTAATTTAGCCATGAGTATATGTGCAGCACATCCTCACTTCACTCTGAATGCTGGTAGAATGCCAAAACCAGGATAGCTACCAGGATATCTAAGTATCACATCCAAGATTTGGACTTCGGCTCCACAGCCAGTGTCTAACCAACTTAACTACAGTACCTCCTCTTTGCCAGTTCCTTCAGAGTTTGCTCATATGGCTTGCATTCTATTCTTTTGATCATCTTTGTCACTCACCTCTAGTTCCTTTCCAGTTCCTCTACATCCTTTCTATACATGGGTAACCAAAATTGGACACAGTATTCCATCTGAGGCCTAACCAATGCCGATTACTATCACCTCCCATGACTTGCATGCTGTGCCTCTGTTAATGCAACCCAAAATTGAATTTGCTGTTTTTGCAACAGCATCATATTGCTGACGCATGTTGAGGTTGTGATCCACTACAACTCCTAGATCCTTCTCAGCAGTGCTGCTGCCAAACCAGTTTTCCCCCATTCTGTGTTTGTATATTTGGTTTTTCTTCCCTAAGTGTAGCACCTTACATTTGTCTTTGTTGGATTTCATTTTGTTTTCTATAGCCTAGTTCTCCAATTTGTCAAGATTCTTTTGAATTTTAGCTCTATCCTTAGCTCCAAAGTGTTTGCAGTACCCTCAGCTTTATGTCATGTGCAAATTTGATCAGTATGCTCTCTATTCCTACATCCAGGTCATTAATAAAGATGTTAAATAACACTGGACCCAGAACAGATCCCAGTGGACCCCCACTTCAGACCTTCTTTCAATCTGACATCATTCCATTAATAGTTATTCTTCGTTTGAGGCTGTTTAACCAATTATGTATCCACTTAATTGTAGTTCTACCAAACCCGCATTTCTCCAGCTTACTTATGAGAATGTCACGTGGTTCTGTGTCAAAAGCCTTATTAAAGTCTAGGTGTATTATGTCCACCGCATTCCCCCTATCCACAAAACCAGTTTCATTGTCAAAGAAGGAAATCAAGCTGGTTTGGTATGACTTATTCTTAGTAAATCTATGCTGGCTGCTAGTGATCACCCCTTCATTCTCCAGGTATGCAACAAATTGAATGTTTTATACATTGCTCTAGTAGCTTCCTAGGTATCAAGGTCAGGCTGACTGGTCTATAGTTCCCTAGCTCCTCCTTTTTCCTCTTTTTAAAGATGGGCATTACATTAGTCCTTCTCCAGTCTTCCAGGACCTCTCCTAATATCCATGAGTTTGTAAATTTTATTACCAGTGGCTCTGAGATTTCTTTATCTAATTCCTTCAGCACCCTAGGGTGAATAGCATCAGGCCTTGCTGACTTGAATTCATTCAGATTAGTCAGAAGATCACTGATGTGTTCTTTACTTATTCTGATCTGCATCCCTTCCCTTTTATTGTCTATTATAATTTGCTATTTGTCTGGTCAGGCTATATTTTGTGTGAAGACTGAAGCAAAGTAGACATTGAGCAGCTCTGCCTTCCTATATTCTGTTACCAGCTCACCTTCTCCATTGAGCAGTGGACCCATGCCATTCCTGATCTTTCTTTTTTGTCTGACATATTTGTAGAACCCCTTCTGGTCGTCTAACATTTCTTACCAGCTTGTAATTCACTCTTTGCCTTGGCATTCCTGATTTTGTCCCTACATGCTCACATATTCCAAGGTATACTTCCTTAGTGACATGTCCCTCCTTCCATTTCCTGTATGTATCCCTCATCACTGAAGCTCTCTGTGCCTTAGTCATGGCATCTGAAAAGCATGGATTTGCCCTTATTCAGTGTACTGTAGCTCTCAAAGCACCTTTGTAATAATTGGGCCTACAAATTTACCCTGATTATGATTCAACTGTAAAAAGCGAGTGTAAAAAACTGACCACCATTCCCTTTGTGGGTCCTTAAAGAAAGAGACAAAAAACCTGGTTATTGGAATGTGCTTCACCATAATCGCTGCTACCCTCATCATCTCCTGAGACACTGGACCTTTGTCAACCAAATACTGAAAGATGTCCTGACCAGACTGGGCCAGAGAGAGGAACCCATCTGACATTGCCTCCTCTACTGGCTCCAGCTGAATCCCAACCACCACTAGGATGAAAAAGGATTGAACTGTACAACAAATTTGTAGATCAAATTGCAAAGGATGAATTAGGAATAAAATTAGAAAGTCCAAAGCACAAAACGAGATTGAACTAGCTAAAGACATAAAAGGTAACAAGAAAACATTCTACAAATACTTTAGAAGCAAGAGGAAGACAAAGAATAGCGTAGGCCCATTACTCAGTTCGCAGGGTGTGAGTGTGGGGCAATAACAGAAAATGTGGAAATGGCAGAAGTGCTAAATGACTTTGTTTCAGTTTTCACCAAAAAGGTTAGTAGTGATTGGATGTCTAACATAGTGAATGCCAGTGAAAATGAGATAGGATCAGAGGCTAAAATAGGGAAAGAACAAGTTAAAATGACGTAGATAAGTTAGATGTCTTCAAGTCCCCGGGGCCTGATGAAATACATCCCAGAAAACTCAAGGGACTGACTGAGGAGATATGAGCCATTAGCCATTATCTTTGAAAAGTCATGGAAGATGGGAGAGATTCCATAGGACTGGAAAAGGGCAAATATAGTGCCCATCTATAATAAGGTAAATAAGGACAACCTGGGGAATTGCAGACCAGTCAGCTTAACTTCAGTAGCTGGAAAGATACTGGAGCAAATAATCATGCAATCGATTTGCAAACACCTAGAAGATAATGAGGTGATAAGCAACAGTCAGCATGGATTTGTCAAGAACAAATCATGTCAAACCAACATAATAGCTTTCTTTTACAGGGTAACAAGCCTTGTGGATGGGGGCGGGGAGAACCAGTAGATATATCTTGACTTTAATAAGGCTTTTGATACTGTCTCACATGACTTCATAAACAAACTAGGGAAATACGACCTAGATGGAGCTACTATAAGATGGGTACATAACTGGTTGGAAAACCATTCCCAGAGAGTAGTTATCAGTGGTTCACAGTCAAGCTGGAAGGGCATATTCAATGAGGTCCCACAAGGATCAGTTCTGGGTCCAGTTCTTCATCAGTGATATAGATAATAGCATAGAGAGTACACTTAAAAAGTCTGAGGATGATACCAAGCTGGGAGGGGTTGTAAATACTTTGGAGGATAGGACTAAAATTCTAAATGATCAGGATGAACTGGAGAAATGATCTGAAGTAAATAGAATGAAACATAAAATTCAATAAGGACAAATGCAAAGTACTCCACTTAGGAAGGAACAAGCAGTTGCATACATATAAAATGGGAAATAACTGCCTGGGAAGGAGCACTGCAGAAAGTGCACAGAATCTGGGGGTCATAGTGGATCACAAGCTAAACATAAGTCAACAGTGTAACACGATTGCAAAAAAATCCAAACATCATTCTGGAATGTACTGTATTAGCAGGCGTATCGTAAGCAAGACATAAGAAGTAATACCTCCTCTCTACTCTGTGCTGATTAGGTCTCAACTGGATGCCACATTTCAGGAAAGATGTGGACAAACTGGAGACAGTCCAGAGAAGAGCAACAAAAATGGTTAAAGGTCTAGAAAACATAACCTATGACTGAAGATTGAAAAAAATTGGGTTTGTTTAGGATTCCCAACTTTCTAATTCCAGAAAACTGAACACCTTTGCCCTATTCACTGCCCCACCCTTTCCTCAACGTCCTGACCCCCGCTCACTCCATCTCCCTCCCTTCATTGCTTGCTCTCCCCCACGCTTTCTTACATGCTCATTTTCACTGCAAGGCCCAAACAGGCATATTTATTGTTTTGACAGATGTATTATGCTAAGTTTAGGTTTTATTTGTTATAGGATGCTAGAGCTGGCAGCAAAATAGTCAAAAAGGGTAATTTTAAAAAAAATGAAATTTCGCAGTGATTCTTTCCCTCCCCTCTTCCCATTTTTCATAAACAGCTCCATGTCTTTTGTTCACTAAAGTTATTGTAATTTTGTGTCTGGAATTAGGAGCACACATTATCACAGCTGCAATGGGTCCATTAAAGTCCCACTCCTGATGCCCAAATACAAATCCACAGAGCACAACCACATATCCAGATATCTATATAAATAAATCTGTAGAAACTAACACCCACACCTACATGCAGATGTATTCACGTGTATACATCTAGCATGCACTAACACATATACTTCTAGACCCCGACTAAGATCAGGGATCCAGGTTGGTGATGGAGGTGTGGGGGGGTTGGGACGGGGAGGGATGCAGTGACGGGGATGGGTGTGTAGCCCCATTCCCAGCACTTGGAGGTGGAGATACACATACCTCGAACTCCTGGGTGCAGACTGTGGTTCACCGCCGGGCATGCGCCGCAGTGCGAGCCCAGCCACATGAGGAGCGCGAGGAGAAGAGGGCTGGGAAGCAGCAGGAGAGGCGCTCACCACGCGACCCCTCAGCAACCACCTGCTGAGTGCTTGTGCTAGTGCCTCCCCTGCCCTGACCCAGCCAATGGGAGCTGCGCCTACAGGCCGGGGGTGGGGCAGCATGCAGACCCCCCTCCTAAGGCTAGGAGCCGGACATGCCATCTGTTTCCTGATTTGGGAGCTGCGCAGTGCAGCAGCTAGCAGGGAGCCTGCCACCCTGCTGCGTGGCGTAGCTGTGCTGCCAACCGGACAGTCAACAGCCTGGTCAGCAGTGCTGACCGGAGTCACCAGGATTCCTTCTTGACCAGGTGTTCCGGTCAAAAAACAGACACCTAGTCACCCTAGGTTTTTTGGTTTGGAGAAGAGAAGACTGAGAGAAGACATGATAAGAGTTTTCAAGTACATAAAAGGTTGTTACAAGGAGGAGGAAGAAAAATTGTTCTCCTTAATCTCTGAGGATAGGACAAGAAGCAATGGGCTTAAACTGCAACAAGGCCAGTTTAGGCTGGACATTAGGAAAAATTTCCTGTCAGGATAGTTAAGCATTGGAATAAATTGCCTAGGGAGGTTGTGGAATCTCCATCAGTGGAGATTTTTTAAGAGCAGGTTAGACAAAAATTTGTCAGGGATGATCTAGTCCTGCCATGAGTGCAGGGGACTGGACTATATGACCTCTTGAGGTTCCTTCTAGTCCTATGATTCTATGTACTGAGAAGCAATACCAACAACCACCTTAGTTCACTGTAAAATACCATGCAAGAGTACAGAATTGATTATTAAAGCTATGACATTGGCTTCTTAGGGGTAATGCCATAAATGGTCACTGGGTTTACATTCCTAGGTCACCACTAAAAGTAGCCATCTTTGTACTATACCAGCCCATATGTTAAAGAAACTTTATTTATTGTAGTTTATTTCGACCAGCACAGCTGAACATTACAGTCCTTTCCTTACTGTGGTAGGACACCATTCTCAGCATGAGTTTTGTGCAATGACCCAATTCCTGCATGAAGGATTGAAAGCAGATATATATGTCTGAGATCTTGTTTACCAGCAGGAAGAAATGGAGTGATCAGGATTATTTCAGAGTTTTAACATACGCTGTTATTCCCAAACAAAAGAAAAGAAGAAAGAAAAGAAAAGGCCTACTGTAATCTGAAGCAGAAGCCATGTTATGCTCTTTATGAAATCAAAGATACAGACAAGGATGTATTCATTCCTAGCTTCATAATACATGTGGGGATCACTTTACATAAAAGACACCAATGCTATCTAATATTTTTGCGTAACAGCATACTTTCTTGTTCACCACTGATTTTTTTTCCCCTTTGCTGTTGGGATTCCTCAAGGATCTATACTAGGGACTCTTGACCTGACTTCAGGGTCACTTGCATTGACATGAACTGGACCTGTGGGGACTCATCAAAACAGAAAAAAAAAATCAAGCCACTGTCCTTTTTATTCTCTGCTTCTTCTTCTTTTGGAGATTTCAATATATCCAGCCAGCATAGTGTGGCTCAGGAAACAATTAGCTAAGTCTACAAATTAGTTGTGGCAATTAAATTGCTTGTAATTGCCTAGTGTTGTGATATTTATACATACAGAAATTATTAGATGTATGAGATAAAAGCCTTTAGACAAAAGAGCACTTAACTTTCAAATGCATATATACATTTTCCATATAAACTAGGCTGAGAGCATATTAAGAGCTACATTTAGACCCAAAACAAAAGATATAAAAAGGTAAATTTGCATGTGCACCCATGAAACCATAAAACTCCTCAGACTGTGAGCTCCTCAGAGCCAAGATCCTCCTGTCTGTGTGAGTGAAGAATCTAGAACTTATAAGCACTACTCTAAATAATTTGATTTTCTTCATGTTTCTGTACGAAATTTTCTAGGTTTTACTTTTAAAAGAAAAGAAGATTTAAGAAATTTCAGGAGATTTCTCTCTGCACTCAGACACTTTACAAGCAGCACAGGGAATCAGAAATTCACATTATTCAATATCTGTCAAGGCCAGTATAGTCTTTCTCGAAGGCCTCTGGGATTCCGTGCACTTCCTGGAGTCTGCAGGGAAACCTAAAGACTCTCTTTGGTCTATTGGAGCTATAGCACAGGTTCTATAAGATCAGCAGAGGCTCTATGCATGGTCTTTAAATGGCTCAACAGTTTGTTGAATCTGTTCATGCTTGTTCTTCACATTTTCTAAAAGCTCTTTTTTGAGGCCCTTAGGGGCTACATTCTTCTTCAGGCCTACAGGCATGTCTGAAAATGTGAACCATTTCATTCATGTGGAGCAGCTCTCCCAGATATTCTATGGTGTCCAGAAGATTCTCAAAGTTTATTAGGGTACACATCACACACAGCTGGATTTTCGAAGGTGCTGAATGGTTTGACTTCAATGGCAGTTGGTGGTTGCGGGGCACCTCAAACACAAGCCAACACATTCTAGTTCTATAGGCAATTCCCAATTACATAACACCACCCCAAATCCAACAAGGTTGTGCAACATATTAGTGACATCTTTATGTTCAGAATGCAGGTTATGTTGGTTGGGAAAGGAAGATCCTTGTACAACTCCTCATATCTATATTCTCTGTGAAGAATATCCGTACTCCAGTTGTCAAAATAGTTTGCAACTTTGGGATCCTCTTTAGCTTCTTGTTATATCTTGTACTCCAGCAGCTAAGGATGAGAATACATTCTTCCATCAATGCCTGGCCAGAAGGCTCCATCTTCTCTTACCAGGTTCTGATCTGGTAACAGTCATCCAAGCATCATGATATCTAAGCTTGATTATTGCTGTTCACTATACCCAAGAATGCAGTGGCTGGTAGGCAAATGCAGACCCTGCCTCTACAATGGGTTCCAGTCCAGAGACCCTAGGACAATCAGCCAAAATCTGCTGTGTCACAAACTTTGTTGCTTCCTTCCTGGATTTCTTCCTACCATTAGTCTTTCCTGAGGCTTTCTCCAGCCCCTTCCTGGGCTCATTGTAATGAACACCACCATCCCTGGCTTCCCCTCAGAGGTTTAGTTTCTGTCCTTGTATGAGGGACAGACTCAGGAAATTACGACAATCCTGTGTCTTCCAGGAATCTCCCCTTTCTAGTGCCAAGAGAATGACTGTAGAGTTCTTCCCTCTCTCCCTGCAACCCCTCAAACTCCAGTCCAAACACACTTTGGCTTTACCATCACTGCCTCTTGGGGCTTCACTGCTCTGGCTTCCTCCTAGCTCAGGACAATCCACCTCTGGCCCCAGGTTTCATTGCCCTCCCAGGCTTCCTTTGCAGCTTACTCTGGTTCAGGCTTCCCTCAGCCATTAGCCCAGACGAGGAAACTCTCAGCTACCACTCAGCTGGGTCTCCTTCCTTGCCTACCCTCTCACTGCCTTGTGCTCCTTCCTTTATGAAGACCCAACTTTTCCCCAACTGTGTTTGATCATCAATTATGCCTAATCCACCCAGGTGCCACCCAGTGGCCTCACTGGACTCAGGGTCCTATTGCTCTGTCCTAGAAGGGGGAAGGCACCAGCAGGTGAAAATGATTTGAGGGAAAGGATGCTATTGGGTCCAGTATACAGCTGTGCAATAGTTTCCTTCTAACCCTGACACTTTGGCCAGAGTCACCAATTTTTGATATTCAGTTAATTTAGACTGTGCTTTGGGTTAATATTGGCTAATTTATGTTTTATGGGTTTAACTCAGGAAAAATTAGGAGCTTTTAGCAGAATTTCACACTGAGTTTTGGGGCGTTTTGAACCAGAAACTCAAAGCAAAAAGGTATGAGTGTGCAAAGTCACTCAAACTTAAATGAGATATTTGCACAAACAGAAACTACTGAGTTTCACACCACCCAAGGTGCTGATTTTTAGACCCCTCAAAATATTAAATCTTTGCCAGAAACACTGATGGACCCTTAACAATTTGCCAGAATTGTTAGAGTTGTAGTCTGTATTTTATATAATATAGTCCACACACACGATACACAGAGAATGAAAGAGAAGAGCAGAAACTGTTTGGGACACTACTTTCAACACATTCTCCCAGACTGTTTTAACTTATTCCAAAATCCTTCAGATTCCATGCAATAGCAGTAATATTTGCATAATCATTGGCTAGGTGGCCTATACTGCAGGTTATTTCTGGCTTCTGCGGCTACTGGGTCCATATTTTTATTGCTGAGAAAATGTGCTTCAACCTACTTCAGAAACATCTAAGCCCATAGCAGAGCTATTTGCAGAGGCAGACAGTGGGACCAAATTATACCAGTGAAAAAGAAATATGGAGGCATTGCTCACCTTTCTTCTACCACCTTGACTTGTTCTTGATAACAGAAACATTGTGCAGAAAATCAGTGTCAATTTCAGGTATATTGTCATGGCTAGAAAATCATTTGCCTCACCTGAATCAGAAGGTTGCATCTCACTACAACTCTGTGTATTACATGCTTGAGCAATTTCTGGAACAACTGAAACCTATGCATGATTCACAAAACAAGCATACGAATCAGCAAGAGGTCGATGTTTTGACGCACAATCTTTGCCACTCTTTGGAAATGCTCAGCAAACCAGGGAGAATGATAAAATCCTTAAAATTGAGCATTGCAGTATACAGTGCCATTTTTAATCTGCTAATAATCTTGCATTATTTTTGAGATCTCCCCTGATTTACAGCATGGCAGAGGTTGCTAAAGATGGGGAGCACATGGAAAATTCTGTTTCCAAGCTGGGAGATGTGGTCACACAGTGAAGGACTTGTGAATGTCTCAGATACATTCACTGATAGACTTGCTATGCAAACTTGCCAGCCACAATCACTTACAGGAGACTATGCCTGTTGGACTATCAGTTTCTTAAGCAAGTTATTAATAAAAAAAAACCAACCACGCACCTTTGGGTTAGTAGTGGCTTTGCTAGAAATGTGAAATATTTGATAGTGGAAAATATATGTTTGCAGTGTTGCTTAGTTCATGCTTCCAGAGACAATGGAAACCACAGGAAGCAGGCAGAGATCACTAAAACTCCTTTGCACATAGATTAACTAGTAATTCACTTATTCGTACATTTGGGAATATAGCTTCTCATATTAGCTTCAATGGCTTTCCTTCAGCTATAATGTGGTTTATGCTACTGCTCTTGTGTTTTAATAAAAACCATGAGATTAGAAATCCTCCCCTGTGATTGCTGTCCCAGAGCTGAAATGCGAGATGTGAGAAAATAGAGCATGTACAATACCCGGAAACCAACGTGAATGCAGTTTTAAAAAATTAAGAGATTGGATGTAATGTGACATGGCTTCTCATGGGATATACTAATCCCACTCAGAAGAATTAGCCTATTCAACTCAATTGCCCCTTTGGGACTTGCAAATAATGCGAGTAATGCACATTTAGGTGATAAATTTTGCATGCGATCAGAAGCAGTGTCATTTATTCTGTGTGGTGTCTCAGCATAAATTCTAATTATTAAGGAAATTCTAGTCACATTATTACAGTATTATACTGTTGGAATGGTAATAATATGGTAGGCAGCATCAGCACATTGGGGCAGGGACTATCTTTTTGTTTTATGTTTGTACAGCACCAAGCACGATGGGTCACAGTCTATGCCTGGGGCCTCTACGTGCTATGGTAATACAAATAATAAATACCATCTAGCAGTTATTGCAAGCCCCTGGACACCAGGAAACATGGGCTCTAACCACTGCGATATGGGACATTCTAATGCCATGCTCCCTCAATCTCTCCTGTTGAAGCTGTTCCACTGTGGATTAAATAATGAAGGAGTGATTGGAGCTGGGCGGTCAGGAAGGGGACAGGACTTGGGGTTTCCAGATTGGCCTAGACTGGGCATGAGCAGTCACACCACAAAGCCATACCTGTATTACTAGGTCGTCGCTGGTGCTGAACTCAGCAGTGTTCTTAGTGCTGCAGTAAGCTGAGCTGCTCTAGGATTCTTTCCCAGGGAACTATGGGAGAACTCGTCTGCCCTGGGTACCTGTGGGGAATGGTGGAAAGGCACTGAAGGCCTATCTGCACTCAAGTGGTTTAGCCTTCATCCTCATTGCAAAGAGGGTGGATTAAAAGCCTAAATGCAAGCTTCACCTAGGCTTTTTACCTGTCTCCCAAATCGGGCCAGCTAGCCCAGGCTGAAAGTGTTATGTTCATAACATAAAACACAGATAAATCAGATTAAAAAAACACATTAAATACTCTTGCTGGAAGGTTGCCACATAACACTACTTTATTTCTGAAAATTCAGAACCATAACACACAGTAACCAAAAACATCAACAAAGCAGGCTGCTCCCTCAGGCATAGAGATAACTTACTCCCCCTTGTGCTAGGCCGGTTATTTCCAGACTGCCTGCTGCTAGATTGCACACTTCACCGCAGAGCCCCTTAGCCTGAAAGCAGGACGGGGGAAAAACAGCCCTGGGCATTTAAATGATAACTTACCATTTTAATACAGTTTTCAATACACCTCAGAAAGCCCCACTAAACTCAGGTCAACTATTTGTGTGTGTGTGGATGTGAGGGGGGTTAAGAGCAACTGCAGTGAAGACATAGCCTCACTTGCTGCCACCACCTGCAGCTGCCACTGCTGGTCCCCAGCCCTGATCCAGCAGGGGGAGCGAGGAGAAGCCAGCAGCTGGCTGTTTGCTCAGCAGGAGCCTGAGAAGTGTCTAGTGGCTAAAATTTGTAACAGCAAGCAAAGGCCTGAGGTGAACAAGCCAAAGTCGTCATCTCTACAGCTGTGTCATTCAACAGTTCCACTAATGCTTGGGATATAGAGAGTCCCATCCTCTGTGCTTTCTGACTGCGGCCATACAGCTTACGATTCAGATGCTTGACCAATGGCTAGGATTTAAAACATACGTTCCATGGCAAGATACTCTCAGAAATCTATGGGAGAGTGGTCCTCCCTGCTTTTCCCAAACTGGTGCTATCCTTTGATTTCTGCATCAGGAAGGTGATTGCAGCTGGGAATATCAGCACCAGGTCTCAGCACCAGACAAGGAATATTTCTTGTGTTATGACATCAGTCCTCAGTCCCAATACACACCCCTTATTCCCCACTTGCACCTCAATCCACTGCAGATATAACTACTCCTGAAGGAAAAAAAGCAGTCCATCAGATTTCCTCTTGAAAGAGTTCAACTGCCAAGTGACCAACCACGTCCAGCACAAGTGGGTCCTGGAAAGAAGGACAAACCACTTGCAGGTAGCTTCACTGTTCTCAAGGTGGGTCAGCTGCACACTTTGGGTTTGCACTACACGTAGGGTGACCATATTTCCCTTAACTGAAAACGGGACACTTGGGGCAGCCCAAGGCACCAGGAGTTGCCACTCCCCAGAAGATTCCTCCGCACCCCCAAATGAGCCAAGTAGCAGAGATGGGGAGGAGGGAAGAGGAATGGGCATTGTATGGGATCTAGGCAGCAATGCAATGGGAGTGTGCAAGTGTGTGTAAGTACTTTTTGGCTCGGAGCCAGGAGGCGAAGCTATTGGACTCTAATCCAGCTAGCAGTGCAATGCCTTTTGGGGGCTGGGATAGCAGAGGGGCAGGAAGGAGGCTCTGGGTAGTGGAAGGGATCAAGGAGACACCAGATAGAAGCCCTGGGAAGGTTGGGGGAAGCCAAGATGTGGCAGAAGCAAGTGACTGGAGACAGAGTGGGGTGGGAAAGAGACCAGTTGGGGCAATGGAGGGGCTGGAGAGGGCTCCGGGAATTGGCCCCGAAGAATGGTGGGGTGGGGAGGACATGAGGCCGAGGTAGGTGCTCCAGGGACAGCTCGAGGGCAGGGGGCACAAGGCCTGGGTGGGGACTTGGAAGGTTGGGGCATGCCGTGTTCTGTGTCCTGGCACAAGCAGATGTGGTGGAACCTAGTTGGGCATTTATCAGCTGGGTTGCTTGGTAGGGCCTGGGGCCCACAAGTTGCTGCTCCATGGCCCAGCAGGCCTTGCCATCTCCATGGAAACCAGACACTACACAAAGCAGAGCCCAAAGAAGATTCTGAATTAGGACTCCAACAGTGCTGATCTCTGATTGGGCCCCAAAGTGAGCCTGTGACACCCCATCGTTCCCTGATTGGAGGGGCAGGGCATAGCAGAGACATATTAGCCAGGCTCCCGCAGGGCTCCGAGCACAGCACCTGCGCAGCCTCTCAGTAGGGCACAGGCTTTGGGCTGCCTGTGGTGGGGGGTGTAGAAACATCCCCCCTGAATGTTGCCACTCGGCCCCTGAACATTCCTCCGTGCCCCACAGTTTGAAAACTGGGCATTTGTCCCATTTGCTCTTGTCAATTGATGATCAGTTGGCAAGAGCAAATGAGACAGATGCCCCGTTGTGCCAGAAAAAGTCAGGACATCCCAAAGAGCTTAAAAAAGGGACTTTCCCAGCCAAAACAGGATGTATGGTCACCCTAATTACACTACACAATGTGATTGTAAAGGTTTTTAGTCTGAAAAACCTGTCACAAATGTGTCTGTCATGTTAGCAGCAGAGTCACAGATCAAGCTAAACATAAAGTATGCCCCAAGGATGAAATCCTGGCTATTCTCCTCCATCTGCGAAGCACTGGCTATGATCCCTAACAATCAGCAGCTTATAAATATGTAATTCATCCTTCCCTGTACTACACTTCAGCAAGTCAGGTACTGTAACACTCGGTACAGCTCTTAAAACGTTAGGTCAGCATACAGGCTGGAATCCAGCACTGTAAGACATGAACTGATGACAGATCGAAGACATTTGGATTTGAAATAAGCCTAGAATCAAAGAATCAAAACAAAAATCAATGTATATGTCTTCATAACTTCTGCCAATGAAGCATCACTAGAGCCTCACTGCTTGGCTGGAAACCCATTGCTGCCACCCAGTGGTGAAGTACCAGCACTTGCCACCTTGCTGCTCCTCTGTGGCCCGTATTGTGAACAGACAAAATAGATTATTCAGGCAACACAGGAAGTTTTAAAAGATGAGCTTTTGGGGATGATAGAAAAATTAGGTGGAGGCAATGTATCTAGATACTACTTTTAAACTGGATAAGTATTAGGTGGTTTTAACAATTAGGTGTCTCTTTTTGGCATTTCAGCTGTAAATAACACACCTAACACCTTCATCAGGAATTACGGTGACCAGATGTCCCAATTTTATAGGGACAGTCTTGATATTTGGGGCTTTGTCTTATATAGGTACCTATTACCCCTCACCCCCATCCTGATTTTTCACACTTGCTGTCTGGTCACCCTATCAGGAATGGTTTTTGCACTCACAGATGAGGCATCTGACGTCTGGATGAATGCTTCTTCCTGTTTAAATGTAAGCATTCCAAGGCACAATAGCTTTAAGAAATATCATGTATGGATGAAGAAGGGTAAATGGAATGCCTTCTGCAGTATTCTGTAATACATTCAAAGTACTCATTGTTTATTTACTTTTCTTTAGGATGCTGCTGTTGCCAGCTTACCTACGCACTAACACAATCGGTTGTTTAAAAAATCCTTACATTTCATAGGAAAGTGGAAGGAAATACTATATCTATTTATAGGGATGTTGGGCAAATAAAAAAATACTCTAATGGTAAAAGAGACCACCACATTTTTATTGACAACATCTCTTAATTTGTCATCTTCGGAAACTTTTTTATTTTTGAATACTATCAATATGCTACAGGTCCTATTTTCAAGTATGCCCTGATCACTCACACACACACACACACACACACACACACACACACACACACACACACACACACACACACACACACACACACACAACCAGTGGTTTTCAAACTTTTTTTTTCTGGGGACCCAGTTGAAGAAAATTGTTGATGCCAGCGACCCAGCAGAGCTGGAGATGAGGGGTTTGGGGTGTGGGAGGGGCTCAGGGCTGGGACAGGGGATTGGGGCATGGGGTTGGAGTGTGGGCTTACTTCTGGCAGCTCCCTGTCAGTGGCACAGCTGTGGTGCAGAGTCAGGCTTCCCGCCTGTCCTGACACCGCTGATCGCACTGTGCCCCGGAAGCTGCCAGCAGCAGGTCTGGCTCCTAGGCGGAGGCACGCAAGTGGCTCTGCATGGCTCTTGCCCGCAGGCACCGACACCCCAGTTCCCGTTGGCCGGGAGCCAGCCAATGGGAGTACGGAGTCAGTTCTCGGGGTGCTGGCAGCGTGCTGAGCCGCATGGCCCCCCTGCCTAGAAGCCAGACCCGCTGCTGGCCGCTTCCAGGGCACAGCGTGGTGTCGGAAGAGGTAGGCACTAACCTACCTTAGTTGGGCAGCACCGCCAACGGGATTTTTAATGTCCTGGTCAGCAGTGCTGACCAGAGCCACTAGTGTCCCTGGGTGCTGAGCAAGGCGACCCAGTGCCTTACATTCCAAAAATAGTGCCCATCTATAAAAAGGGAAATAAGGAGAACCCCGGAAATTACAGACCAGCCAGCTTAACTTCTGTACCTGGAAAGATAATAGAGCAAATAATTAAGAAATCAATTTGCAAACACCTAGAAGATAATGAGTTGATAAGTAACAGTCAGCATGGATTTGTGAAGAACAAATCATGTCAAACCAACCTGATAGCTTTCTTTTACAGGGTAACAAGCCTTGTGGATGGGGGGAAGCGGTAGATGTGATATATCTTGACTTTAGTAAGCTTTTGATACTGTCTCGCATGACCTTATCATGAACAAACTAGAGAAATACAACCTAGATGGAACTACTATAAGGTTGGAAAATCATTCCCAGAGAGTAGTTATCAGTGGTTCACAGTCATGCTGGAAGGGCATAATGAGTGGGGTCCCTCAGGGATTGGTTCTGGGTCTGATTCTGTTCAATATCTTCATCAATTATTTAGATAATAGCATAGAGAGTACACTTATAAAGTTTGCGGATGATACCAAGCTTGGAGGGGTTGCAAGTGCTTTGGAGGATAGGATTAAATTTCAAAATGATCTGGACAAACTGGAGAAATGGTCTGAAATAAATTGGATGAAATTCAATAAGGACAAATGCAAAGTACTCCACAGAGGAAGGAACAATCAGTTGCCCACATACAAAATGGGAAATGACTGCCTAGGAAGGAGTACTGCGGAAAGGAATCTGGGGATAATGGATCACAAGCTAAACCAACAGTGTAACGCTGTTAAAAAAAAAGCAAACATCATTCTGGGATGTATTAACAGGCGTATTGTAAGCAAGACACGAGAAGTAATTCTTCCTCTCTACTCCGTGCTGATTAGGCCTCAACTGGAGTATTGTGTCCAGTTCTGGGCACCACATTTCAGGAAAGATGTGGACAAATTGGAGAAAGTCCAGAGAAGAGCAACAAAAATGATTAATAAAGGTCTAGAAAACATGATCTATGAGGGAACTTTGAAAAAATTGGGTTTGTTTAGTCTGGAGAAGAGAAGACAGAGGGGACATGATAACAGTTTTCAAGTACATAAAAGATTGTTATAAGGAGGAGGGAGAAAAATTGTTGTTCTTAACCTCTGAGGATAGGACAAGAAGCAATGGGCTTAAATTGCAGCAAGGGAGGTTTAGGTTGGACATTAGGAAAAACTTCCTAACTGTCAGGGTGGTTAAGCACTAGAATAAATTGCCTAGGGAGGTTGTGGAATCTCCATCATTGGGGATTTTTAAGAGCAGGTTGGACAAACCCCTTTCAGGGATGGTATAGATAATACTTAGTCTTGCCTTGAGTGCAGGGGACTGGACTAGATGACCTCTCGAGGTCCCTTCCAGTTTTATGGTTCTATGCCACAACCCAGTAATGGGTCACGACCTGAACTTTGAAAAACATGTCGCTATATAGCGTTTATACAAACAGTGTTCACCATTATAAGTCAGTATTTCCCCTCCACCTACAGCACAGTGGTATCTAAGGCACTTGGATACCATGGTGGGGGGTGTGATAAAAGAACCATGATAGAACAAAAAGAAAACCACAGTGGTTATTTCTCTACACTTACAACAGGAAGAAACTGCAGTATGTTAGAACCACTGGTTGGAAAGTATAGGCAAATGTATAATTTTTCAAAAACAATACCACATGTAAAATTGAATCTCTGTGAAAACTGAGCCTATAGTTTCATTTCATGCAGTTTCTTTAATGACATTGCTTTATTAAGCAAAATAGATAAGTTGTGTGTCAGCTCAGGGAAGGACCTGCAGGCCAAGGAGTAGATTCTCTCTGAAAGGCACATGTTCACTGTGATTTTCTAGGTGATTAGTAGTGTTCAGACACCAAAATTACATTTCATTCCAAATTGACCATTTTATCCAAGATCATTAAAGCTTACATCCGCTGACTGACCATGCAGCTTCTGAATGTCAGCTTTTCAGCTAGAAGGTTTCTCAAGACAATTCACAGCACAATGTAACTTTAAAATGTTTTCCTGTTGGAAACGCATCATGGCTAAGAAACTGCTGCTTATCGGAACACCCTCATTATGATCAATTTTTACAGCAAAGTATTTTTCAGTGCCACAGATTGTTTTGAACATTGCTTTCTTCGTGCTGTTGAGCAGGAATGTAGGAGAGGAACAAGGGGAAGGATAGGTACATAATTACATTGGAGATATATAAAGGGGGTGATGATTTACTTATATAGTGGCTAGATGGTTTGTTTGCAGTCATGCCCGTAGTAAGGGATTGTACATTGCTGTGCTATGCCTGGGGCAACCCTGGAGGAAGATTAGGATTTACGGCAGGGGTGGGCAAACTTTTTTGGCCCGAGGGCCACGCTGGGGTTGCAAAACTGTATGGAGGGCCGGGTAGGGAAGGCTGTGCCTACCCAAACAGCCTGGCACCCACCCCCTATCTGCCCCCTCCCACTTCCTGCCCCCCTGACTGCCCCCCTCAGAATTCCCAACCCATCCAACCCCCTGCTCCTTGTCCCCTGACTGCCCCTCCCGGGACCCCCCGCCCCTAATCACCCCCGGGACCCCACCCCCTATCCAACCTTCCCTGTTCCCAGTCCCCTGGCTGCTCTGACCCCTATCCACACCCCCATCCCCTGACGGGCCCCCTGGGACTCCCATGCTTATCCAGCCCCTCTCCCGTCCCCTGATCACCCCCAGAACCTCCGCCCCATCCAACCACCCCCTGCTCCCTGTCCCCTGACTTCCCCCCGGGACTCCCCGCCCCTTACCCAATTCCCCGGCTGCCTTACCATGCCGCTTGGAGCAGCATGTCTGGCAGCCGTGTTGCCCGGCTGGAGCCAGACACTGCCACGCTGCTCAGCAGGAACACGCAACCCCAGTGCCCAGAGCACTGCCCGCCTGGCGGCGTGGCTGTGGGGGAGGGGCCAGAGGCTAGCCTCCCCGGCCAGAGCTCAAGGGCCAGGCAGTACGGTCCCATGGGCCGGATGTGGCCCGCGGGCCGTAGTTTGCCCACCTCTGATTTACAGTCCCTGTGTTGCTCTAGGGAAGGCATAAGCTTCGATGAGCCTGTACCTGTTACAGTGTATGCTCCAATGTGCTGGCATAGCTAGGCCACGAGGCACATTGCGGGAGGTGGAGTTACAGGGGCAGGAAGTGGGAGGGGGCAGATAGGGGGTGGGTGCCAGGCTGTTTGGGTAGGCACAGCCTTCCCTACCTGGCCCTTGCACTTTGTGCAAGTGTTTGTGTGCAGCACCTAGCAGCTGTGCCCCAGACTCCTTGATGCTAACTGGCAGAGGGCACAAGGGAGCATAAGGGTTCCAGGGATCCCTGGGGTCTGGTATCCACAGATTAGTACACCAAAGAATGTCAGGTTAGGTCTCTATGAAAGTCTGTCTCACACTGGTCTTCATAATCACTGCAAAATATACATATGGATAGTATGTAAGGAGTTCTGTATCTATGCTGAAAATTTTGCTCTTAAGGCCTGAGAGTTGGGGTAGTTGCCAGCAGTTTATAAACAAGTTTCTTTCAGGCAGAAGATGTTTATCTAATCAGTCTGTCTATGTGTAGATTAAGTATTGTATGGTTCACAGTCTGAGCAAAGTGCTAATCAAGTGATTGCAAAGTCTCCAGGGGAGATCTGAGACAGGAAAACACAAGCAGCGGTGGTTATCCTTTTTGCAAGTGCAGACGATGGATTTTTTTGGCTTGTAACTGTACGGACAGAGACAAACTGTGCATCCTTCCACTGAGGAGGCAAGAGAACAGCATGACTGGTCTCATGAATGGAAGATTACAGCCAAGCCTGGCTGTGATACGCTAGAAGGATTTTGGGTGAACGTTTGCTCTGTATGACATGACAAAGTCTTGGTAGTTAAGTTTAGGCTCCAGTATGCATGTTACTGTTTTATTTTGTGTGTCACCCTTTGTTTCCAATGTTTCTGCTTGTTATCTTTCAAATCTCTGTTCTGTTAAATATACTTAGATTTATTTGTAGAGATCGCAAGTGTAAGTGCTGTATGTTAAGTGGAGCTATGTTCTACGGTGTAACTGATCATCTGTGGTACTTCATAAATGAGATTTTCCTACCAGAGCAGGGATCGGCTTTGGCACACGGCCCATCCAGGAAATCCACTGGCAGGCCAGGACAGTTTGTTTACCTGCCGCGTCCACAGGTTCGGCCGATCGCAGCTCCCACTGGCCACGGTTCGCCATTCCAGGCCAATGGGGGCTGTGTGAAGCAGCGGCCAGCACATCCCTCGGCCCACGCTGCTTCCTGCAGCCCCCATTAGCCTGGAACGGCGAACCGTGGCCAGTGGGAGCTGCGATCGGCCGAACCTGCGGATGCGGCAGGTAAACAAACTGTCCCGGCCTGCCAACGGATTTCCCTGACGGGCCACGTGCCAAAGGTTGCCGATCCCTGTACTAGAGTGAAGTCTGCTGGAAAAAGCACAGCCTACCCATTGCTATTGTGGTTTGCATTGATGTGTGGATTTCAAATCAAGAGCTTTAGCCAGCCAGCCCCACACAGCTCATGAACTTTACGGCTATTTGCCTTGTAGGCTTGCTCCTCCAAAACAAGTAGTCTGAATGCACCAATTAAGCTTGCCGTGAAAAGCAAGCCTCGGATAAAGGAGTTAACGGGAGCACTACCAATCAAATACTGCTAAAGTGAAATGTGATTCAGGGTGAGAGAGAGAGAAAGAGACCATGTGCCAGTGTGTACCTGTACAGATGTAACTGAGTGGGCGGGTCGCAAGTCTGAAGCCAGGCTGGCATGTTAAGAACCGTAATGAGGGAAGAAAGCACTTTGAAATGTTTTTAAGAAAAACAAAATCTAAGAACCTCAGAGGAAAAGAGGAGACTGGATCAATGATCTTCTGCTCTTTCACGCTGATTGTCTTAATAATGGTTAGCCTTTATGTCCGACTTTTATCCATCAATCTCAAAACACTTTACAAAAGGAAAGTAAGTATCACTACCCCCTTTCACAGACCGGGCAACTGATGCACAGGGAGGAGAAATTGACCTGCCCGAGGTCACACAGGCTACAGTTGGTCGACATTTGAATTTTAAAATGCAGACATTTTGAAAATTTGGGTGGTGTGGAGATGGAGAAATCAGGAATTTTCTCTCCCTTCTCTCCTCCCACCCAGCTCTATAAGTGACAGAGCAAGGAACAGCCCCAAATCTCCTGACTCCAGTCCAGTGCCCTACCCCTTGAACCACACTGCCTGCTGAGTGTTTACTGGTACCATATGATCTTTCCCTCTTTAAAAAAAAAAAAAAAGTAAAATTGTTACTCCATGCAGATTTAGAATAATCAAGAGCGGAAAAGAAACAGCTTATTCAAGTACCAGTTATCTAACTGTGAAGTTATGACTGATTTTTTACTGTAATAAAGATATAACAAATTAATTAATGATGGAGCAAATAAAGTGTTAACAGAGTTTGAGCACAAGCAGTAACATTCTTTTAAATATCCATTAACTATTGCTTCGTTGATAATAAATTACAATGGGGCGTGTAAAATCCACCTGAATGCCAAATGAACTTCTTATGAGAGGTGCTAAAGCAAGAAATGCAAGATGAATTCATAATGATGAGACACAAATGCCTAACCATAAAATAATAATTCAGGAAACCAAGTGAAACTGGTTTTTACTACGTTTTCTTCATCGTCTATCTAAAGACTCATCTCAAAAACTGTGTAGGATAGAAATTAATGTATTGGGTAAAGCAGATAAAAATCAGAGTGGCCACACCTCTGTATCCTATTTGGGTCGAGGCCACTGTAGAGAGGAGTTTATAGATCCTCCAAAATACAAGGGATAAACTTTATCAACATTAATGGGAGTCACAGTTGAGGGAAAAGGATGCCTTTGGTTGGAACAGATGAATTAACTTATCTCCAAATTTATCTTAGAGAGGAAATAACAAGCATGAATGGAACCTGCTATGACTGGCCTCTGAAGACTTAGCAGCCAGACCCATAAGATTTTCTTATCTGACACATTGATGGAATGCTGTGCAAACACAGACATATTAATGTAACATTTTCAGTTTACCAGTAGAGGCCGCCACACACTTCATAAAATTATCACATGTATATGACCAATTAGTGTATTAATTTAAAGGGAAGAGTCAGGTGGGGACCAGAAACTGGATCCTCATCAGTGCCACGTTGTTGCTCTGCCACTTTAGCAAAAAATAAAGTGCATTGGTAGCTTTGTTTTCTTTTGTGTGTTTTATTTGCTTTTTTCTAGTCTCTCCTCCAACTAAGGGCATATATTAGTTCGAGTTTACCTTCAAACTCATACAAACAATAAGACACGTTGACAATCTGGATGGCAAGTATAATTTTCGCCTCACTTTTTTTTTTTTACAGTTTGAGTCACCGGATATTTTCTGCAGCCTTCCTCACCTAACAAAAGACACTAAGGTTATGGTATAGGTTGATAGGCCTTGGCTCAATGGCAGTGTAATGCATGTGCTTTCTTCTTCTCTCTTCAAGCATCCCAATGGAAGAGAATCAAATTCTGCCCTCACAAATGACAGCAGAATATGACCCAATGTATTTGTTATGGTCAACATTAGAAAAAAATGACACGTCTCAGGTGTGTTTGAGTTCTTACAGATCTCATGTACTGTAGTGTAACTTGACATTCATGTAAAGCAGTTTTCCAGTCTTACATCTGGGTTTGTAGTCATTTTCATGCCTTCACAGTCATAAGGCTACTGCTGGGGTGTTTGGTGAATGTGTCCAGCCTGTATTTCTGTTTTAGGGGTATCTCTGCAGACATCCAGGAACAGCCACCTGTTCCAGCACCTAAAGTTTTCAGTGCTAACTGCATTCAATGAATGTAGAAGTTTTAAAAGCGACAAAATAGCAATTTCAGGACTAGTTGACTCACTTTAAGCTCATTCCTCAATTTTGGAGGCTGTGAAGTCTATAGGCCAAACTGAACTTGTGCAGTTAGTTAACAGATACAGCCAAAAAGAAGGGATTCCTTCTTTTTTCTCTTGCAATCCCGCATCACTAGGCCATTATCTAAAGCCTGCCTACATGCCAGCACACTGGCATAGTTGAGATTTCTTGCTGATGAATACAGTACTGCTAACATACTCAGCTGTCCGTGTTCAAATAATTACATAAAAATGCAGATGTGCCCCAAAGTCAAATACAGAGGGAGACAGGGCCCGTTATTCATTAAATCCTTCTGGCAGAACGCCAATGGCATTGTGAGACTCTCTGTAGTGTATTAAACGCTCTTTCAGGAGTTAGGTGTAAGTATCCTGTTATTTGAAATATACAGTATGACAGCATGCAAGTATTATTATACAGAACAACGAATATCAGGGATATTGAAATAACTAGGCAGGAAGTTGAGAACTGAAGGGGAAAGAGTTAACAATAAGTGATAAAGACGGTTGAATTTTCATTAATGCTGCTTCTGTGTGGAATTATTCTGAAGCTCAAACTAAGACCATTTTATACTGTGTATCCCTATAGTGAAAGAGGGATAATACGGCAGGTATTAGAATACTGAGGCACTGCACAAATCAAAGTCTGTGTTCTGTTTTCTATAGACAAAGAGCATCTATAAGGCAAAAAATAAATAAATCACAAAATGCATGCAAAATTCCATGAAGAAAAAAAGTTGATTTTAACAGTTGCCTACTCTGTGCGCCATGGTCTACGTTTTAAACCACTTTGGTTCTGCTACCTTTGTTAGGTTGAACTCCTTGCGTCTATCAATATAGGACATGTTTTCTAACCCTTTAATCATTCTCATGGATCTTCTCTGAACTCTCTCCAATTTATCAACATGCTTCTTGAATTGTGGGTACCAGAACTGGACACAGTATTCCAGCAGCACTTGTGCAAGAGCCAAATACAGAGGTGAAATAACCTCTCTACTCCTTGTGATTCCCCTATTTATGCATCCCAGGATCACAATAACTCTTCTAGCCACATCATCACACTGGGAGCTCATGTTCAGCTGACTATCCATCCTCCTTCTTCCCCCCCTCTGCACCCGCCCACACACAATTTTTCTGAGTCACTACTTCACAGCATATAGTCCCCCATCCTATCAGTATGGCCTACATTCTTTGTTCCCAGGTGTATACATTTAGCCATATTACGACACATATTGTTTGCTTGTGCCCAGTTCACCAAGCGATCTAGATCATTCTGAATCAGTGACCTGTTTCTTCATTATTTACCTTTCCCCCAATTTGTGGGTCATCTGGAAACTTTATCAACAATTATTTTAGGTTTTCTTCCCTGTCATTGATAAAAATGTTAAATGGCATAGGGTCAAGAACTGACCTCTGTGGACTCTACTGGAAACAGACCTGCTAGGTGAGGATTCTCCGTTTACATTTTGAGACCCATCAGTTAGCCAGTTTTTAATCCATTTAATGTGTGTCATGTTAATTTTCTATCATTCTAATTTTTAATCAAAATATTGTGCGGTACCAAGTCAAACGCTTTACATAAGTCCAAGTATATTATATCAACACTATTACTTTTATCAACCGGACTTGTGATCTTATAAAAAAAAGAAACTTAATTTTACAGGATCTACTTTCCATAAATCTATGTTTATTTGCATTCGTTGCATTACCTTCCTTTAGTTTTTATTAATTGAGTCCCATATCAGCCACTCCATTATCTTGCCTGGGATCAATGTCAGGCTGACAGGCCTGTAATTACCCAGTCATCATCTTTACCCTTTTTAAAATTGGGACAACATTAGGTTTCCTCCAGTCTTCTGGAATTTCTCCAGTGCTCCAAGACTTCTTAAAAAAAATCAACATTAATCATCCAACAAGCTCTTTAGCCAGCTCTTTTAAAACTCTTAGATGCAGGTTATCTGTACCTGCTGACTTTAAAATGTCTAACATCAGTAGTTTCTGTTTAACATCCTCCAAAGATAGTAGTGGAATGAAAAGAGTGTTGTCAACATATGATAAGAACAGAAATATTTATTGACCACTTCTGCCTTTTCTGCATTATTATTGATAATCCTACCATTTCCATCTAGTAATGGACCAATACCATTGTGAGGATTCTTATTGTTCCTAATATATTTTAAAAACTCCTTATTTTCCTTACCTCTTCTGGCTATAGATTTCTCCTTGTACCCCTTGACTGGCTATAGATTTCTCCTTGTACCCCTTGACTTCCCTTATCAATTTTCCACAATACCTCCCTTATCAATTTTCCACAATACTGAACTTCTGAGTTATATTACTAACAACTTCCCCTTTTTCCCCATTGGTTGTACATTATTTTTGATTATTTTTTTTACAGCTGTCTTCACTTCCCCTCTAAAGCAGATTGTTTTTTTAACCAGGACAGTCTTCTTTCTCAGTTGTGGGATTGTGGCTTTTGGGGCACCTATTAAGGTGTGAATGATAATTGGGGAATCATTTAAGAACATTTTTTTGCTTAAATTCTTCTTCCCAACTGATTCGGCTTTCCCGACTGAATTGTTTTCAGCTTTGTGAAATAAGGCCTATTGAAGCACCAAGTCTATATATTAATGGTCGAGACTTTATTCTTTGAGGTTATCTAGATCCAATGACTACAAGCTCCTTCTTATTGAGCGAGCTCTTATGTACCACTGCAGTGGCCCAGGTCTGCATCTCTATGCCCAAGAGAACCATTCTGTAATGGTCTTTTCCCCACCCCCATAGCTGAGGTGCAGGTTGGGGTAGTTTGAGAGAGAAGGTGTGGGGTGTGAATGGAAATTGAACCAAATCAATCAATGGCACTGTATCTCTTTACAGAGCATGGTGTATGCGCCGATGAATTATTTGGTGCCTGCTAAGTCCAATGCATGAGTGACAGTCCCATCCACCGGTAGGACACATCCAGGCACTAGCAAGGCTCTGAATCTGACCAGCAGATTCTTTCCTTCTCTGATGTCGGTCATTGCAAAGCTTGATCCAGTCCGCCTCGCAACGCCTTGCTCCATCTACAAGCTGACTCCACCAACCAGAGCGGCATTCTGCACTCCTTTCCTGATCATCCACAGAGATTCCAAAGGATAGTAAGTCATCTTTGCAAGCATCCCGAAATCTGCCCAGTGGTCTATCTCACTTTCTAGATGCTTCGTGAGCGTCAGAGTACAGCACACTCTAGGATCCTGTAATCTGGCATTCGCTTGACATATCCAAGCCACCTGAGTCTTTTTTTACTAATCAACATTCCCATAAATGACATACCAGCACAATTTAACACTTCCACATTTGTCATCCTGTCTTGCATCTTATTCAAAGAATTTTATGCAAGCATTTGATATGAAAGTTGGCTAGCCTTTTAATACATTTGGCATAAATCATCCATTTTTCTGAGCCAAAAAACAAACCAAACAAACCAAATCGAATCTTCTTCTGATGGGTGGTCCTGTCTGTAGCTAGTAGAACTGGTCAGAATATGAGTGTCCCCCTCCAAAGAAAGGTTGACTTTTCAGTGAAAAATCAAAACCTGAAAACTTTTGGCCTAAAACTTTCAGCTGAAAACCAAAAAAATTGATTCAGAAGTGATGTGGCAGTGCCTGAGGGGAGTTGTGAGTATTTTGCCTCATGCCCCTACTCTTCTCTATGTGTTGGGGTCCCTGGCTGGATTACATCTACTGTGGTGCTCCATGGTGTTTTGCCCTCTTCACTGACTTGGACCCGGTTCCTTTCATCCAGATTCCAATTTCTGCTCTGGACAAGAAAGGGGAGGCTGTTATTGGCATATTGATGACAATATCTGGGAAGTCACATGACCTTCCAAAACATTCTTACATAGATGCGATGAAATCTTAGAATATTTCCTGAATAAGAGTGGGGAGAAAAGGTAGTTGCCCATCATAAGCCCCAGACCTGAGAGGAATGAAAGAAGATTTCAAAGCAAAAATCCATGCTCCTAAAGTCTCACAGGCAAGTCAGCCATGTCAAAGGCCACTAAAAAGGTAAAGCAATATTAACATGGATGTCTCATATCTCTTCATAGCCACAAGTAGGACATTTGTCAGTGATACCAGGGCAGTTTCTGTACCTTAACCAGTCTGAAGCTTCATTGGAGAGGGTCTAAGATGGTGGCTGAGGTCAGATGCTGTGATAGTCATCTTGCTACCATCTGCTATGTGATTTTGTCAAATAAGACCATGTGGGAGCTGGAAAAAACATTGCTATCAAATTCTTAATCACAAGCTGGGGCCATTAGTAAAAATGTGAGGCAGACCCATCAGAAGGAGTGAAGGGTTTTGCAGGATCCTGTATAATCAGCAAAATTCTAGCTGCTGTTTTGGATCCACTTCTCCAAGCTGTGAAAACATCAAAAGCAGGAAATGTAATAGGACAGCCACAAGTGAAGTGCCAGTGAGGCTAGATCTTGTGGGAGTTGTAGGTCTATAATTTTTCTAAGTGACGGTGAGGTAACCCTGGGGCTTTATAAATCTGCAAGAGAAAACATTCCCCAAACACCAAGTTACTGTACATATATTTGTCAGCATTTCTGATAAGTTCAGTCCCTAGGTTGAAGCAAAACTGCAAAGTTTAAGCTATGCCCACATCTCAGTATAACAGTCTCCATTTATTACAACCCCCCAGTGAATCGGGTCTGTATGCATATGAGTTTTGATCTAAATCCAAAGTATATACATTTTACTAGAGGCTTTGTAGATTTGACTCTTGAAAAAGTAATGGTTCCACATAAGACAATCATCTTCAACTTTTGTGCTTAGAAAAGCCCTAAAACCAAGCTAGCTTTAATGTTTTTCCAAGGTTTATTAACCTTGCTTGCTTAACAGCTGCTCTCTTTTCATTAGAAGTCTGAAAAGAAGCCATAACGGCCAGTATTTGGGGAATAAGCATCCTACACACTTCAGAACAATCTCTCTCAGTGAAGGATGATTGGCAAATGTCAGCAGTGTGAGGACATTTACATCTCACCGATGATGAATGCTGCAGATGTACAGTAAATAGGGCTACTGTGAAATGTAATGGCTGCTTTTAGATGCCTCAGTTCTTATTAGAAAAGGTCACCCATCGTCCTAGCTCACATGATTAATGTGAGCTCTGGTATCGTTATGGGATATATCTGCAAGTAGGATATTTCAGACTATACCAAGGTTTAATACTCAACGTGAATTTAGATTTGTTGTTGAATTACAAGCATTTTCCCAACAGGCTTGTGTAAGCTGTCCTGCTGTGAGGAGGCTTAAGTCTCAGGGCCTAAAGAACACTTGTAGCCCACTTTAGTATAATTTGCCCCAGCAGGCTTGCTGAAATTTATGCTTGCAACACCGTTTTAAATAAAGAAATTGCTAAATCCACGCAGCACTTCTTTATAAGCACTCTGTGAATTTAAAACAGGATTTATTATGTTCCAACGTCTGGGCAGCTTAAAGCCATCCATGTAAATTGGGGGCACTAACATGTCCTCATTTCCCACTCTCTTTGTCAGAAAAAAGAAAGTTGAAAGACACAGCTCCCTGCATGTGGCTCTCTTTCCTGGGATATCACAAACAATATGGGATAGATGCTTCTATAAAAGGAAAATATGGTGGGGCACTCACTGCAGTGTGGGGCCTAAGGAGAGCTGCCCCACTACCCCTGCAGCCAAAGGAGGGGAGTTAAAGGGAGGAGACCAAGTCTAGTTCAGTACTGAGCAGGAGGGAGAGCAAAGCTCTGTTATCTCTTTGATGAGGGAAAGCTGGTTCCAGCCAACAGCCTGAGGCAGCTTGCTACCTGGTTAACCCATTTGATGGATGGGATGACTAGGCCCAGGGAGACTGACAAAAAGGGACTTGCTGCTTGGAGACAAGCCCAGAGCCAAAGGAAAGGGTCCCACCAAAGAATCCAAGGACAATCCTGGTTTTGAAGTTGACGGTTTTCATTTTTTGTTTTGGACTCTAATGCCCCAGAAGGGGTGGCATTCACACATGCCATAGCCTGAGGGCTAAGGCACTACCGCATTGGTTCTGTGCGGGGTGACAACCAACTGTCAGGGCCTTGCAGTGGAGTGAGTTGTGCCCTGATGGGCCTCAAGGGGGCACTACCTAGACAACCCAGTTACAGGAAAAGAGACCACTGCATTTGGACTAGGTTTCTGACAGATAGGCATAAACTAGTGGGCAGGGTCATGTTTATTTTGGGAACTCCAGCAACCTCTTATTCAATCACACGGTATGGCATAGTGCATTTTGTGATGCACCATCGATGTTAAATACAGCTCTGCCAGAATCTCAGTCTCCTTTACTCAAAAATTCCGTAGTGGACAGCCACATGCACGTTCATCAAAATACAAGTCTTAGGTTCAGTTACAGCCAAAAAAATTCTAGAGGACCCTCAATTTAATTGAACTGCAGAACATACCTTGTTAAGTTCCCCCAAACTATTTAGACACCTCTTAAATTTTCAATTTTTTAATACTCTGAGCAAGATAGATCCTGCCTTGTTCTACCCCAGTCTTTTTATTAGCTTATCTCCCTTCAAAGTCTTTAACAGGGAAAGACAGCCTACAATAAGAAGTCCAAGCAACAGATGTAAATATGTAAAGCAGATGTTATGCTGCATTTGCAAGAGGCATGCACCAATAATATATCTACATCTCTAAAACAAATCAACCAACATCGTTCCTCTCACCCCCACTACCACCTGTGAGTAACTCTCTCAAGCGCCCAAGGTATTAAATGGAGTATGTAACTTTACAAGGCTTCTAAAAGACAGGAATTGTTCAGGCTATTATGAAATAAAGTGGGGGGAAAAGATCAGACTAAGAAGTTTGGTCACCTTAGTGTTTGAGTGTAGTTTAATGAATCATAAGCTAAAGGCCTCAAACTTGACTTTGCTTCTGAATATTGAGCGCCTAGAACTCTGAGTGGCTGGAGGAGTGGCTCCCATTTATTGGGATACCTGTCCATACACGCAACGCAGCACAAGCATTATACAAAAGACAAATGCCTCTCTGCAAGGGAAAGGTTTTACCCAATATTCTGCAAGGTATGAAAAATGTAACTGCCATTAGTAGAAGATTAGGTACAATATGGATAGCATTTATTTACCACAATTTAAAAGATACCAAGAAGTTGTCAGAATCAAATCAATTCTCAGTTAAGTAAGGTGTATTAATAATTCCCAGTTGATGAAACTAATATGGATTTTATTTTAAACTGAGGGAGAATGAAATTATTTCTCATCTCTATGGAGTTATTAGAGGAATTACTGATTATAGGTACAGGAAAAGTGAACAGACTTCAGCTGTTTAGGCAATTGTCAAAATGAAGAAGTATGAACAGAATTGAATGCAGAATTAAGAAAAAATGGGTTGGGTAAGTTAACAGAAAAGGAGAGTTCCTTGCCTGCTAAGAACATGATTTAAGATCATTCTTGGGTACTATGAAAAATGAGCTAGGAGAAACAATCTCAAATCTGTACCCTGCAGTATTCAGTAGCAAATAAAACACACCCAAAACAACAGTAAGGAAGTTATAGAAAGGATTACCACTTTCTTTCAAGTGACTGCTGGGGCAGTCTACAAAAGCTTTTATTTTTCCTGCCTGCTCTACTTGGCTTCTGTACAAAGCCAAGTGTGTACAAGACAGTGTGGTGTGTACAAGGCAGTGCAGTATAGCAGGGCTTAAGGCCTCAGTCAAAATTTGGGCCCCATTATTCTAGGTACTGTATAAACACATAGTAAATCCTGGCCCTAAAGGCCTGCAATCTAAACAGACAAGATAGGCAAAGGATGAGAGGAGAAACTGATATCTGTGTATGGTTGCATATGCCTTACAAAGCTCATCACTTGTTTTGTTGTAATATTGCAATGCTTTGATGTGTTGATTTGCATACATCAGTGGGCACACAATCAACAGACCCTCAGTTGGTTAAGTCAGGGTAGTTCCACTGACATCAATGGAGCTATGCCAGATTACACCAGTGGAGGATCTGACTTTAGGTTTTTGAGTATCATTTTCCTTTTTATATAAAAGGAATTCAAGTACCAGAGATAATTTCCCTGTGAATGTCTCCTTTGTGTCAAATGTCCCTCAAAACCAAACAGCCTGTATGTTATTGGTTGTTACGATTTTTCTTTGCGAGGCATCTTTCCAGTAATTTCACTTCCCAAATATGCTTAATTGTGAATGATGAACATTCTTTTAGTGGTGCAAGCAGTGCGACATGCTAGCTTGTGCAAGATGATAATGGTAAATGAAATCATTGTTTTTAGTCAGTCACAATTTGACAGTGCAATTATATGTGCTTGTCAGAGGTTGTCAAATTCATAATGTCCTGTTGTAGACACGGCTTTTGATCATTGTAGATGCTTAAAGAGAGTCCAATATTGACATTTTCTCTGGAACATGTTCATGGGGCTTGAGAGAACAACGTACAAATTGCTGCTAGAAAGGTTATATATGTATTGATTTAATATTTAGAGATAACTACAGAATCCTGTAGTCCTTGATTGCTAAAAGCTTCTTTAAAAGCTGTTGTTCTCATGTAGCTGGGAGCCCTTTGTGAATCAAAATGCCTTTCCATTCATTTCTGATTTTAATCTAATAGAACATTTGCTTGTTAAGAAACCCATGCTCAATTTTATTCTGGAAAAAATTAGCTGGTTGTAGATTAGCTAGTGCTAGAGTTTCTCTTTTGGTTATTGTCCATTGTCTGCCCTTAGAAGATGAATTAGTACAATATTCTACAGTATCTAAAATCCTTTAACAACACTATGGTAAGCAACCATTTTGCAGACCATTGTCTTGGGATTTTCAAAGCTGACTAGAGAATTCAGACACCTTAATTTCACAATCTCGGTGTTACTGTCTATAGCGCAGTGGTTCCCAAACTGGGGTTCACGAAATGTTACAGGAGGTTCTCGGAAAAAAATTCCCTAATGGCAGATAGAGCTGACCTTAGGGACCCCAGACAGCACGGGACCAGCAGCCCGGAGCCCCTGGACTTCCAAGAGCTAAGCAGATCAAAGCAAACATATCTATCACACTGAGGAGATTTAAACTTCAAGACTCCTTATAAGAAATGGAAAGGGAGATGGATATTTTTTGCTGTTTTTAAAATTAAATAGGCAGCTAATCTTGTTTTTAAAATTATTATGAAGAACAAGTTTAAGCTTTGTTGTAACGTGCGTTGTTTGCCTGGACTACTCAAAACCTGAATGCTTGTATAGGAAGAACTCGTTGAGTTGGCTTCTTAAATACCTTCATGCTGTTTCATATCTGATACTCCTTGATGAAACATAGCAGCCTTGTCTTATAACAGGCTTATTCAAAGTGATAAGCTATAAAGTGAGATCTTGGAAGAATGTTGCCCTTTTCATAATGTAATAAAAATACTGTAATGATAAATAGTGATTTATAATAAATAGTGTGTAATAAGCATGTCATAAAAACAAATTTTATATTTCCAAGATCACTGCTTTTATAATTTATACTCAGGTAAAGGAGAAAATACCTGGAAATATTCATTTTTAAGAGGGGGTTCACGAGACTTGACATTTTAGTGAAAGGGGTTTACAGGTTGTTAGAGTTTGGGAACCACTGCTATAGTGTAAAAGGATGTGCTATGAAGTGGGGTAACCTTTAAATCTCAACTACACCAATATTATCAGAATGAGGTAATAGATATCTTCCTGTTGCAAGAAAATCAGTCAGTCAAAAAATTTTAGGAGAAATGAGCATTGGATTATCCAAAACAGCAACTTACTTGTCAGCCATTTCAATGAACTGATGATGACTAAGGCACTACACTCAGTAGTGAGTAGTTTAACCTGGATGATTTCATTACAGTATTCTGAACCAGAAATGCATGATGAGTTTACTGCAAGCATTAAATCTCCAGGTGTAGGAGGAGTAAATCTCCTAAACTTCTTGTGGAGATCCACCAGTTGGACCTGATCACTGCTCTTGAAGAGATCACACTTAGAGGAGATCCTCTATAAAGAAGGGGGCTTAGTTCCTCTGTGGCATTTCCCCCCCAAGCTCCAGATCTGAAGAGGGTGCTCTGCAGGTCTGAGGTTGGTAGGAGGGGAAAAAAGCAGAGAATGAACTAATCAGGGAAGGGAAAGAGTGAGTGAGTGGGTGGGTGGCCAGGGGATACGGCCAGGGCATACATCCAAGTGGACATATGGGGGGAGGAATAGCTCAGTGGTTTGAGCATTGGCCTGCTAAACCCCAGGTTGTGAGTTCAATCATTTAGGGATCTGGGGCAAAAATCTGTCTGGGGATTGGTCCTGCTTTGAGCAGAGGGTTGGACTAGATGATCTCCTGAGGTCCCTTCCAACCTTGATATTCTATGATGTGCACATTTTTCATCCTCTGGGCCTGCAGAGCATACTCAGAAAAGCTAATACAGCCTGGGGCTGTATTATCATTTCCATGTAGGCCTCACTCCACAACTCCTCATACTATATTATCTTTTTCTATATAAATGCCACAGAAATGGGGATCCACAATAAGCATCTTTCCAGCCCTGGTTCTTGCCCACCGACTCCTCCCACAGCCCACACCCAGTCTCCACCTCTTTCCCACACCTAGATACCAGACTAACACAGCACCATCCAAAAAGTCCGGAAGTCAAATGGACAGATTTCACAAGGGGCATGAAGGGACTCTGCATCTGGAGAGAGCTCTTTTCATGCATGTATCTTGACAGGAAAATCCAGGCCAGCTAATGTACCTTAGTCCCTTCACTTATATGCCTTTTTAAAGGTTTCCCTACCTGCCCAGCGGCCATACTTTTTGTGGATGTTTTTTCATAACTTGAATTAACACATTTTGTCCAATGTGAATTATTGGTCAACAACTCACAGCATGTCTTATTAAAAATCCAGCTTAATTACTTTCTCCTTACACCTCCACAGAACATTACAAATGCTTGGTTCATTTGGACAGTATTATTAAATAATTACATTTATTTAAGACTATTGTTAAAGCTGGCACATATGCTAATCAAAATTAATTGGTCCTTTTTAGTAGGCTTACAAAAACCACATTTCAGTCTGTCCGGCTATTCATCTAAATCCATTTTATCAGTGTGGAATTTGAGAGCACTGTGGAGTTTATCAGAAATTTCTAAGTGCCATTTTCCCTTCTTTTCTTATTGCTCAGATTGCCGTTTTTATTGTATCCAAACTGTCTCACCTGATTTCCCACCAGGATTCAGGATTGATAATCGTATAAAGGAAATAATAAAAATAATTAACGATCCATTGATGTCTGCCAATTCTGAAAGGTCGTTTTCCTGGGGCTTTCAAATGTTCCATAATCACTTGCCATTACTGACTGCTCTTGCCAAGCCTGCATGTTAACATAAGCCTACCACAGGCTGTACAAATACATTCCAGGGTTCCAATTGTGCATTGGTACAGCCCATCACGGCAGATCTTCTGCTCAATTTACAATGTCCCCAGATGTTCCTTAGGATTCAGTGTTCACCGTGCTGCCCTTCACATCCCTGTAATCACTTACACAGAGTAAGAAACTCATTTTTTGCCTTCTGTTACACTTACACATATATCACTGCTATGTTAGCAGAACTCAGACGAATTGCAGGATTTTTGTTCTATTGTTTCACCGAGGTCACGTCTTAATGAGTTTAGAAAATGAATGACTAGAGAGTGTGAATTATTTAAATTCAGAAGAGTCTGGGTTATTCAGGGCCTTTTGCCTTTAGAAAGTTAATGGCCTCTTTTGCTTCAAGAAACAACAATGGAAGTGGACTAGATGCACAAAGACAGCTTTGTCATTTATAGCCTGCTCAGTGTTCAGTACTGAACCACTCCTGTGTGTGGTTCAGTGTCTTCAGGATAAGGAAGGCAGGTTTCATTCTTTCTATCTTCCTCATACATCACAACTGCTGCTGACATTTCTGAAACTTCCATCTATTAGTATCAATGGCAACCATTGCTCTTTGAGTCAGATGGGCCGCATTCTGGATTAATAGTGACACTTCCATGTTTGGGATCCACTCAGTGAGTGCTATGACCAACAAGGCCCCTTTGAGGTTTGCCTGGAAAGCATCATTAAAGTAACTGAAGCACGATCTTTGAAAAACAAGCATATGTAATCTGATCCAGTTTCTCAATATATGACTGAATCTTGACTGTAGATAGACCTTTCATACGTTGCCATAAAGCTGTAATTTTCCAGGAGTAATCTTATGGAAAAAGTCAGTATTTTAATAAAGAAATGGAGCTGAGATGAAGTACCTCTCTGCCTTTCCCTCTCTGCTCAATTCTGCATACATTTTCCAGCATCGTATAGCCAAAGTAGGAGAGAATAGACAGAACCACCCCTGTTGCAAGACAGTTTACATTGGTTCGTTTCAAATGACTTCAGATTCAGAAGTTGTTTTATTGTTCAAATGACTAACAAAACTAGTCAAGAGTTAGGTCACATCCAGGAAGAGGGGGACATTCTATGTCACAGGTTTTTACAGGGAGATCAAGAGGTGACTGGTGGCCCTTAATGTATGTGATGCTTATGCTCAGACCTAAAGAAAAAATGAACATTTTATTCATAGTGGAGGAAGAAATTATCCCATCGATGGTCCCATATTGCCATTTCAGCTGGCAGACTCCCTAGGAAGAAATTGTAGTGCATTGATGAAAACGTCGACTAGATGGAGGATTTAAAAAAAGAAGATCATACAAATGAATTAAAATCACAGTGCAACAAAGCTCTTCTGCCTGTCAAATTCTGGCAGGCAAAAATTGCAAAACTGGCTACCATGGGAAACTATTACAAATGGCTCAACAATGCTTTTTGCTATAAATGTTCTATTTCTCACTAGCAATTGGGCTACTGTTTGCTATTATTAGAACACTAGCAGCACATTTTCTGAGAGCTGCATTTGGACAAAAAAACGATGGAGTATGAACAGGATTCAAAGTAGGAAGGAAAAAATGCATATGGGTGAGGAAGTTCTTGTGTAGTGTTGTGGTCAGAGCTGGTGAGTGGAGCCCAGGGATGTGGTAAAGTGGGCAACCATATGAAAGATCAAGTGCCATCACAACTTCCTGTTAAGGAAGCATTCCTTCCTTCTGTGTTATTCTTTTTTATTGCGTTCTAATCTAGATTATTACCTCTAAACCTTACACTTCATTCTTTCAACGTACAAATCATTTTTCTTGAACAAGCGAAGGCAAAGACCTTTACTAAATTCAGGGCAAGTGTTGGCACTCAGCACCTATTGGAAGAAAGTATCACAACTCACTCTCTTGCAGCTTGTGCTTCCTTTGAGCACAGGCAGAGGAGAACAACAGCTAGAGCTGCATGAAATTTGGAGATTAAACTTTGCATGGGCTGATGCAAAAAGCTTTTAGTTCATTTATGAGCACGTGGCTCCACAATCCCCAAGTTTCACTTTCGGATTTGAGATTTAAATGAACCCAAAAACTCAAGGCAAGACTGAGGAGTTTTTCTTGGTTTCATGTCAAATCCATGCAAAACCACTGGTTGCATATACTCTCAATTCAAGGTCAAAGGGTGTCGGAGGTTGGCCCAATTTTTAGTTAATAACCACCCTTCCACTCAGCGCCTCTCCTCCCTCCCCCATGCTCTCTCCACCCCAAAAGGATTTGATTGATAGATATAAAAACACATCCAGTAGCATTTCTGAAGTAGGTGCGTGGGTAATACAGCCATGCTTGTCACATATGGCGAGAGAGAGAGGATGTTGGCTCCAACAGTAGAATCAACAATGGCTGGTTACAGGAATGCTGCTAAAGCAAAAAATAGACCTACCTTTGTTGTGGTTTGTCTACTGTAGTTTGGTAGCTACTGAAATGTACAAAAATCCTGCATATATTTTAAATATCCTGCCAGCTCACACAAAGGGGAGTATGGCACAGTATAAGTGAAGTGGTAGAGCTTGATACCTTGTGTTTGACTGTATGGCACCCTGTATGATGGTGAAGTACCATAGGTTTACAGTTACTGGTGCTACCAAGTACCAAGTAGCTAGGATTTTTGCTGTAGTCTGATGCTCTTTAGGAAGTATAGATTATTTTTCCAAATATGTGATCTGTAGGGTTGCTTCTTAAATACACATTCATCTCGGGTAACATGTGAGTATGGTATTTTTAGCCTGTCCTGACTTTGACTGGAATTTGACACCCTAATCACAAGCCAGCAGGCCTTTAAAGGCATCCTAAAATACCTTTGGATTAGACACAATTTAAGCATTTTGTGACATTGCCTCATAAAGCAATGGCATTGCATGATACAATGCAAAAACATCAAGACATTGCAACCCAAAGTTTTACCATCCAGAACAAAGATGTCATTAAATATCAGCCTATGCAATAAGAGCCAAGTTCAGTTGCTTTACATTGAATTTACTCTCCTCCCTAGTTTTTTTTTTTTTTTAATTAAAGCTCTTTTATCCCTCTTGCCGGTCATTCTGTTAAACTTGTTCCAGTTGTTTAATTGAGCTTGGACTGATATATGATGTGGCAAATTATTATCCTGTTATCCATCACTTATTTGTGTTTAATATCTGTTCATTTGATGGGAAGCCTTCCTTCTTTGCTTTGATTCTCATGCCCTCTGTGTAGCATGCCAGCATCACATATCATTTACTGATGTGTTTTGCAAGATAAGAGCGACGCAACAGAGATGCCAAAGAGAGTGGTTCAGTTTGAAGGGAAAATTAA
>NC_048299.1:164604660-164614340 GCF_013100865.1 Trachemys scripta elegans
GCTGGTGCAGGAAATTAGGGACGGGCGGGGGCTGAGGGATGAAACGCCCCGTGGTGGCTCCCGGCGCTTCCGGGCTCCAGGGGGGCGGGATCCCGGGGCTCAGCGGCGCTAACACAAGCCCGAGGCCGCCTCCCCTTTGCCCAGCGCCACCGGAGCCGCTTCAGCGACCTGCGCGCCCGGCTCCCCGCAGCAGCCGCCGCCCGATTCTGCACCGGTCCCGCAGCACCGCCCCTGGGTCAGTCCCGGCCTGGCGCCGTCTGTCCGGGGCCGCCTGCGTGTGGGGCGGGTCCTGCCGCGCTCGCTGCCTCGGGCGGTAGAAACCCCGAGCCGGGGGCGGGGAGCGGGGCTGCGACTTGGGTTTAGTTTCCAGCCCGGGGCTCAGGGCCGCTCGGTTCTGGCGGGCGGGAGGAGACGCTGGGAGCCGGAGTCCGCCCCGGGCATCGGCCGCACGGTTGGTTCACGCAGCCCAGGGCGGGGGGGTCTCGCTGGTGTCCGGTGAGTTTGTGTCTCTTGCAGTGACGCTGCTCCGGGCACAGGGACAGTTTGTGCAGTGGGGGGCTGAGAGCCAGGAACCGAACTGTAAACCCGGAGTGTGATGGAAACACCGCAAGCCCGGGGGGGGCGGCACCCTGTGCTCCTGCTGGGATGGGCGGGAGTGGGGGGGGCAGGTCTGCCGGGGGGGAGAGGGGAGGAGTCAGGCTCCTAAGAGACCAGACACCTGAACCTTGAATCCACAACTCACAATAGGTGTCTCAGGTCTTTTCCCTGCCTTGAGAAGGTGGCTCAGCCTGTGGTTTCCTCCTCCCAGTAAGACCAGGTGGAGGAGGAACCCTGTGATTCTGTGCATCTTGCCCTGGGTTTTGCAGTGTCCGCCAAGAACCCTCCCCTGGTTCCCTTGCCAGAGGGGTAGGACAGAGCTGGTGGGTGTGGTACACGCAGCACAGGATGCTGGTACTTGGGTACTTATTAAATCCGTTGCATATACAGGGGCCCTGCCTTGGCTGCTGACTCTTGTGGGAGAGGCTCCGGCGAGGGGAGGTGCCTGGCACTGCCATTTACTGAGCCACTAAAACAGCGCACTTGTCTCTAAATGAATCCCTGCAGCCATGGAGTGAAGGAGACAATAACGCTTGCAGTGTACATACCACTATTATCTTAATAAACTCTGTATAGTAGCATAAACTATGCTATTCTAGACTGCGCCTAAGGCAATGTCTTGGTCCAATAAAAGCTATTACCTCCTCCATCTTGTGTCTCTAATAAGTCTATAAAACAGACAGTACAAACTCATTGGAAGATTAGACCATGGGCCTGAATTACATTTTAATTGAAATGTTGGGATTAGAATCATAGAATATCAGGGTTGGAAGGGACCTCAAGAAGTCATCTAGTCCAACCCTCTGCTCAAAGCAGGACCAATTCCCAACTAAATCATCCCAGCCAGGGCTTTGTCAAGCCGGCCCTTAAAAACCTCCAAGGAAGGAGACTCCACCACCTCCCTAGGTAACGCATTCCAGTGTTTCACCACCCTCCTAGTGAAATAGTTTTTCCTGATATCCAACCTGGACCTCCCCCACTGCAACTTGAGACCATTGCTCCTTGTTCTGTCATCTGCCACCACTGAGAACAGCCGAGCTCCATCCTCTTTGGAACCTCCCTTCAGGTAGTTGAAGGCTGCTATCAAATCCCCCCTCATTCTTCTCTTTTGGAGACTAAACAATCCCAGTTCCCTCAGCCTATCCTCGTAAGTCATGTGCTCCAGACCCCTAATCATTTTTGTTGCCCTCCGTTGGACTCTTTCCAATTTTTCCACATCCTTCTTGTAGTGTGGGGCCCAAAACTGGACACAGTATTCCAGATGAGACCTCACCAATGTCGAATAAAGGGGAACAATCACGTTCCTCAATCTGCTGGCAATGCCCCTACTTATACAGCCCAAAATGCCGTTAGCCTTCTTGGCAACAAGAGCACACTGTTGACTCATATCCAGCTTCTCGTCCACTGTGACCCCTAGGTCCTTTTCTGCAGAACTGCTACCTAGCCGTTCGGTCCCTAGTCTGTAGCAGTGCATGGGATTCTTCCGTCCTAAGTGCAGGACTCTGCACTTGTCCTTGTTGAACCTCATCAGGTTTTTTTTGGCCCAATCCTCTAATTTGTCTAGGTCCCTCTGTATCCTATCCCTACCCTCTAGTGTATCTACCACACCTCCTAGTTTAGTGTCATCTGCAAACTTGCTGAGAGTGCAGTCCACACCATCCTCCAGATCATTAATAAAGATATTAAACAAAACCGGCCCCAGGACCGACCTTGGGGCACTCTGCTTGAAACCGGCTGCCAACTAGACATGGAGCCATTGATCACTACCCGTTGAGCCCGCTTTCTATCCGCCTTACAGTCCATTCATCCAGCCCACACTTCTTTAACTTGGCGGCAAGAATACTGTGGGAGACCGTATCAAAAGCTTTGCTAAAGTCAAGGAATAACACATCCACTGCTTTCCCTTCATCCACATAGCCAGTTATCTCATCATAGAAGGCAATTAGGTTAGTCAGGCACGACTTCCCCTTTGTGAATCCATGCTGACTGTTCCTGATCACTTTCCTCTCCTCTAAATGTTTCATAATTGATTCCTTGAGGACCTGCTCCATGATTTTTCCAGGGACTGAGGTGAGGCTGACTGGCCTGTAGTTCCCTGGATCCTCCTTCCCTTTTTTAAAGATGGGCACTACATTAGCCTTTTTCCAGTCATCTGGGACCTCCCCCGATCGCCATGAGTTTTCAAAAATAATGGCTAATGGCTCTGCAATCTCACCCGCCAACTCCTTTAGCACCCTCGGATGCAGCGCATCTGGCCCCATGGACTTGTGCACGTCCAGTTTTTCTAAATAGTCCCGAACCACTTCTTTCTCCACAGAGGGCTGGTCACCTTCTCCCCATACTGTACTGCCCAGTGCAGCAATCTGGGAGCTGACCTTGTTCGTGAAGACAGAGGCAAAAAAATCATTGACAACATTAGCTTTTTCCACATTCTCGGTCACTAGGTTGCCTCCCTCATTCAGTAAGGGGCCCACACTTTCCTTGATTTTCTTGTTGCTAACATACCTGAAGAAACCCTTCTTGTTACTCTTAACATCTCTTGCTAACTGCAACTCCAAGTGTGATTTGGCCTTCCTGATTTCACTCCTGCATGCCTGAGCAATATTTTTATACTCCTCCTGGTCATTTGTCTAATCTTCCACTTCTTGTAAGCTTCTTTTTTGCGTTTAAGATCAGCAAGGATTTCACTGTTTAGCCAAGCTGGTCGCCTGCCATATTTACTATTCTTTCTACACATCGGGATGGTTTGTTCCTGCAACCGCAATAAGGATTCTTTAAAATACAGCCAGCTCTCCTGGACCCCTTTGCCCTTCATGTTATTCTCCCAGGGGATCCTGCCCATCTGTTCCCTGAGGGAGTCAAAGTCTGCTTTTCTGAAGTCCAGGGTCCGTATTCTGCTGCTCTCCTTTCTTCCTTGTGTAAGGATCCTGAACTCGACCATCTCATGGTCACTGCCTCCCAGGTTCCCATCCACTTTTGCTTCCCCTACTAATTCTTCCTTGTTTGTTGAGCAGCAGGTCAAGAAGAGCTCTGCCCCTGGTTGGTTTCTCCAGCACTTGCACCAGGAAATTGTCCCCTACACTTTCCAAAAACTTCCTGGATTGTCTGTGCACCGCTGTATTGCTCTCCCAGCAGATATCAGGGTGATTAAAGTCTCCCATGAGAACCAGGGCCTGCGATCTAGCAACTTCTGCCAGTTGCCAGAAGAAAGCCTCGTCCACCTCATCCCCCTGGTCTGGTGGTCTATAGCATACTCCAACCACGACATCACCCTTGTTGCTCACACTTCTCAATTTTATCCAGAGACTCTCAGGTTTTTCTGCAGTTTCATAACGGAGCTCTGAGCAATCATACTGCTCTCTTACATACAACGCAACTCCCCCACCTTTTCTGCCCTGCCTGTCCTTCCTGAACAGTTTATATCCATCCATGACAGTACTCCAGTCATGTGAGTTATCCCACCAAGTCTCTGTTATTCCAATCACATCATAGTTCCCTGACTGTGCCAGATTAGTTTTTTCTGACTCATTGCTTGTTTTATGCACATTCTGGGCCCCTCACTCCCCTCCCCCTTTTACAAATAGAGCTAACTGTATATCTAAAGATATGTGACATTGTGATCACCAGATAGTCTTATGTATTATTTCAATGTAAAACAAGCTTTTTTATTTTTGAGGTGTCTGTATGTGGGGGGGAGGGAGCCACTTATGGATATATACACTTTAGGCCCTAATCCTGCAACGAGCCCCGCATAAAGCCCCACTAACCTCCTTATGGAGCTCTATGAGACTACAGAGGTCCACACATGCAGACTTATTGCAGGATTGGAGTCTTAGTTTTTAAGATAACAATATACCAGCAGTCCTCGACTTTACAACGTTCGAGTTACGACGAACAGCACCTGTGACAGTTCTACATTGACGCCCTGATTCGACTTACGATTATAGGTTTTGAGTTTACGCTGCTCAGTCCCGCAATGGAGTAGATTGCAGTTATGAGTTACGATGTTACAATGTATGATGCAATTGTAAGGAACCAATTGTGTCACAGGTCCTAGGATTGCCTGTATCTACAAAAACATTACAGCTTGTTAAATACTGCTTTTGCCTTTGCTTCCATTATGCTCCCACACAAGGGGAGAGATATATGCATACACAATTTTTTAAACTTGAGAGATGAATTTTAAAAACTCAAACTATTCACAGTATTCAGAGAGTGCAGAATAGTTTTTTGACATTCATTCATTCAAAAAAAAGAAGATTTAAAGTGTTTATTATTTGTTTCCAGCAACATCGTTATATCCAGCAAATATCCTCGGCAATTTCCGGTCATTAAAAAGGGGTGATCCCTACTCTGTGAAGGTTATAACAAAATAAAAAAGTTGCAATTGTTTGTGTCTTGTTAACAAAAGGTTTTAATAATACAATGTCATTTTGTTCCCTTGCTCTTTTTTGTGTGAGAAATAGATGATTTCCAGCTACCGTTAACCCTTACATAGTGAAGTTATGGGTCCTGTGCCAAACCTTAAAACAAATAAGTAATCAATTAGCTGTCTTGTAGGTGTCACAAATGAAGTAGGCCCTCAGGAAAGATTTAAATAGGGGGACTGAAGTTGCTTTGCAGACTAGTTCAGGAAGAGTGTTTCATGCATGGGAGAAGTGCCAACATGGAAAGAAGATATTTGGTAGAAGAGGTTCTTTAATCTAGCAGACAGAAACATGACAAGATCCTATAGCTGGAAGTTGAAGCTTGACAAAATCAAATGGAAAGTAAAGTGCAAATTTTGAACAGGCAGGATAATTAATCATTGGAATAATCTACCAAAAGACTTGATGGCTTCTCAATCACTTCACACTTTTAAATTAAGATTGGCTGTATTTCCAAAAGATATGCTGTAGTTCCCCCACAAGTTAGGGGGTTGATGTTGCCTTAATGAGCATGTGTGAAGTATCTTCACATACTCATAAGGAGAGTGAAGCTGTTAGGGTTATGCAGATGGTCATGAGAGACCACTGTGATTCTTAAAATCTGAGTCCTATACCAACTTGATGTTTGCTAGCAGTGGTAGAGTGGAGGGAACGGGATGGTTTGAACGTGGGGTGGAACATTGGAATGCAAAATGAGGCATGGACAGCCAAAGAAGGTAGACCAGTTATGCGGGACCTTGAAGTCAAGAACAAGAAGCTTGAACATAATGCAGTTTGGAAGGGGAGCAAGCCCTTTGATAAACAAATCCCTCACATCTCCTAGTTTCCCATTCCTACTCCATAACTTTTTGCGTGATTCAACTGGATTTCTTGACTAGGTATTTGTTAAATACAGTATTTAAACAGAGATGGACAACATGATACACACCACTACCTGACACTTGTGTATCATGTTGTCCATCTCTGTTTAAATACTGAATTTAACAGTTGAATCAAGCAGAAAGTTATGGAGTACGAATGAACAATATGAAATGAAGTGCTCTTTTAGCATTATAGCCTCTTAATATCTCTGTGATAGTTTTTAAATGTAATATCAATTCTAGAAAAGGCAGCTCTTATTCTCATGTATAGATTAGCAGTTATCAAATTGATTTTTTCCCCCTAATTTTGACACTCTTCCCTATTTCGGCTTTAGTAACTAGAGGAAAAATACACTGCAGATTTGTAAGACTATAAAGTTTGTGGCAGCTGTCAGGATTGCAGGATTGTTTCTTACTTGGACTGTGTTGACCATAGATCTAAACATTTTTCTAAATTCCAAAAGAATTGTCTGTTTTGGTATGGAAACTCACATTCTAATGCAGGGAGTTACCCTACACAGCACAGAGCAAAGGGGAAATACAAGCAATGCTGTTTTATAAGATCGCAGAAGTTTTATTCCCTCTGACGTGTAGCAATTCATACCAGCACACATACAGACTCCACTGTGTTAGGGAAACTAAAAAAGCAGCTCCAGTATCATGGTCATGAAAGGAATCTGGTTGGCTAGGCCTAATAGTATGGACTGTGGTATACCTAGACCTCTATACCGCAGAGAAATGCATTCCTTTAAGGGAGAGAGAGAAGAGTGTTTGTTTTCCTAATAGGATTGTAAAATGGAAAAGGGTAGATGATTCATTTACTTGGTAACATTGCCCTCAAACTGCGTTAAAGAGCTTTATTCCAGATGGTCAATTAATATTCTAAGTCAAACAGAGTCAAAATGTATTCCTGCTATTTCCAAGGTAGTAGCACTACGTTGGAACCAGAGTGAGTGCATCCGAAGAAGTGGGTATTCACCCACGAAAGCTCATGCTCCTATACGTCTGTTAGTCTATAAGGTGCCACAGGACTCCTTGCTGCTTTTACAGATCCAGACTAACACGGCTACCCCTTTGATCCTGGGTACATCGCTTATCTGTTTTAGGGTTTTGATAAACTTCTGTCTTCGATAATAAGACCGCATGATCAAGACAGATCAGTCTTGCAGAAGTATTTAGAAGCTATCAGATTTATATTTTGCTGTCCTGTGTCTCCTAGATTTGGGGTCAAGGAGGACAAAGAACAAATGACAGTACTGAGTCTGTGCTTTTTTCTGTAATATAATACATTTAATTTAAATCAGCTTGCAATTTAATTTCAAGGTGTTTTAATTGTGCCAAAAAAGTACATAATGCAAAAAACAAACAAAAAAACCAAAAACTCTGCAGGAATTAAAACTCTAAAACATGTATGACATCTACACAAGAGAAGTGCAAGTGTTTACCTGTGTGTGTGGTGTAAAATTCTCTATGGATTCTTTTTTAAATTCAGTCTAAGCTTTACAGTGCGCAAGTGTCTCATATCGCAGTGGTACTTAGGGTAACCAAACATGGACTGAATCAGACTTTGATCTGATTTGAGTTTCTGGTAACACTGCAACGGGAACCAATTTGTAATCTCTGGATGTCATGAGGACCAACAGTAATTCCTCTCCTCTCTTTCTTTTTTTAGATTCAATGGCACAATGGGATGGAGTCTGGGCACTGTGACCTTCCCTTCTCATGGGGTCTCAGTGCCTCGGCTCCAACTTGAGCCTGAATTTTACACTGCAGTTTTATAGCCCAGCTGACCCAAACTAGCCATATCTGTGCCTCAGGTCTTTCATTGCAGTGTAGACATAGCCTATGTGTCTTGCCCAAGGCCAAACAGGAAGTCTGTAGTAGAGCAGGGAGTTGATACTGGGTGTCCCGCATTCCAAAATAGCTCTGTAATAAACAGTCCATCCTTCTACAATAATGATTTCTTTGCTACTGCGCTGAAATTGTGCACTTGCGAAATACCCTAAATAGCTGAATATTCTTTTAGAATACTGTTATTAGAAAGTTGCCTTGACAGTTTTGTAGGGACTCTGCAGTTTTGTTCTAGCTTTTTATTGCCATATCAATAATCAAATCAATCCCCCACACTATTAATTTCAGTTAGTATGGCCGGCTGGTCATAGGTTCTAAAAATACAAAAGATATCAGTCAGCTCTAATGGGAGCTTTCCAATAATTTCTTTATGCACAAGTGTATTTACAATGAGCGACTACCGGGCGGCAGTCATTTTGTTACGGAGATTAATAAAGAGACTGCAATGCAGACTCTTTTTCATGGGGTATTGGACAAAGACAACCAAATTTGCTTCGTATAAGCTACAGAACAGTCATTAGATGGCAACGCTGGTTCGTTTTATTATTAATATGTGTTCTTGGATGGGCACATATGTCTACTATTCATCTTCATTAGACTTCCTTTAATCCCAAAGGTTCTGTCATACAACAATGTGAATTAAGGATAATACTCTCTTGTCATGATTGCTGTCAGTCTCCCAGTTGCTTGAATGAGAAATGCTGGAAGCAGAATCTCCTGTTGGTCCCTAGCAGATAGGAATAGATGGGCTGAGAGTATAAAACAAAACCAGTGCTGAACAATTGCCCTCTAATTGAGGTGTCAGGAAGGGAAGAGCAAAGCAAGTTTAAAAATACTGAAACAAAAGAAAGGGATGAAACATTAAAGAGAGAAGACTGCAATAAAGAGCTCTCGTCTTACTTGTGTTTTGCTCACCCTCTCTTTATATTTTCCTATATCTCTTCCCATTTTGCTTCAATCTCCCTATCTCTGCAGAAGTGGCACTCCACCCCTCTAGAACATATAGTCACAGGATCCGCTCTCCATAACTCTTCTTTGAAATAGAAGATAAGCACTATCCTAGAAAGCAGCAGGAAGTAATATGTGGATTTACTGCAAATGAGTGAATAAGGCAGGTGTTTATAGAACTTTACACCCAAAATCAGTTTGGTTGACAAAGAAAGTTAACAACCCAGATCATAAAGTACATGCAGTGACTATTTTACACCAGAGAATCTAATATAAATTCAAATACAGTAATTATGTACTACAGATTGGATTAAAGTAAATTTGAGGCATTAAGTATTGCACAGCTGTGACTTAAACAACATGTCTCCAATAATGACCATTAAATATAAAACATATTATATGAAATATAAATTGTATTCATGTGACTAGACTAGACTGTCTAGTCTCATGAATACAATTTATATTTGTTGGTAGATAGGTACTGAATTTCTGAAAAAACAGTGTAATGCTATTGAAACTCAACACGAATCTTAAGGAATTGGAAAACTTTGCAATTTGTGTGAGTTTGTCCCGCTTGTTATCTGAAGGCTCTTATATAAACTCGGATTTTGAGAGAGAGAGAACACATAATCCTTAAACTTATTTGATGTTTTGCTATATCCTGAGGTGGTGTAAAACCAGTAGTTCCACTGACTTCAGTGGAGTTATGGTGCTTTATACCAGCTGAGAATCTGGCACATTAAATACTCATTACATTTTAAATCTGTATCTTATATGATCTTTCCTTTGTGTTTTGTCTTATAGGTTCTGAACCATGGATAACCTCAGTAAAGCAAACATCACCTTTGCACTCAACCTATTCAAAAAGCTGAGTGAAAATGCCAATACACAGAACTTATTCTTTTCTCCTTTGAGTATCTCCTCTGCTTTGTCCATGGTTTTTTTGGGTGCAAAAGGTAACACTGCAGCCCAGATGGCAAAGGTATGTCTGGATAAA
>NC_048299.1:164614349-164638536 GCF_013100865.1 Trachemys scripta elegans
CACCAAAAATGTTCGAATTGGGCCCCGCCCTTCCTAAAGCCGGCCCTGGTACAAGGTACACCTTTTAGGTATCATCTAAAACTCAAAACTTGCTGATCAATAATATCATGGCAAAATGTACAGAGCAACATTATATGTAAAGTTTTGAACATAAGCTGAGATCATGATTAAAAGTAGGTTTTCCAGACAAGTCTGGAGAGTGGTCAGACCAGTTCCTAAGAGACAAAGACTACTGGAAGCATGTGGTGAGGAAACTTTGCTTTGAATCTAATAGAGTTTGTTAAGTTAGGCACCAGGAAGCATTTTGCCTTTATTTTTCTTGTGACCATTTCTGACTTTGATGCCTCATTACGTGTACACACTTCAAATCTCTCACTTTGTGCTTAAGAAAACTTGTTTTATTGTTTTATCTAATCCAGTGTGTTCAAGGTGAAGTGTCTGGGTAACTCCGTTTAGGGTAACAAGTTGTGTGCATGTTGTTGTTTTTTAGGAATAATGGACTCTATATATTTTTACTGCCCAGGAGCAGGCTGGGCAGTACAGGACATACGTTTCTGGGGAGAAATCTGGGACAGGGAGAGTGTTGGGGTCACCCTGGGGTAATCCTTAAGGCTGGTAAGAGTCAATTTGTGGCTGGCTGGCTGCAGCACACACAGACATAGCTGGGAGTGACTTACATGCTGGAGGCTGCTTGTGAGCTGTCCAGGTTGGAGGCTACAGCAGCAGGGCATTTTAAAGGGCACCCCAGGTGACAGGGCAGGGGTGACACAGCTACATATTGGTCTGGATTGTATCCAGTGGTACAAGTAGAAATCATTTCTTGCCAGTATGCTGCACTCATGGGAGGCATGCAAAGGGGGGGCACATGACCTCCCCACGTGACCCCTCACGTGACTCCTCCCCACCCAGCCCAGGGCCCCCACACTTCCCATCCCCTCCCCATGATCCACATCCATCCCACGTTACATGGGGGGGGGACGCTCTGTCCTCCTCCCGCTGCACCGGAGACTTCTGCTGTACAGACCCTAGGCAGGAGGACTCAGGAGACGCAGCTGCCTGGAAGGACTGGGAGCTGTGCTGGGGGCAGTACAGCTGCGCTGGAGGAGCTGCCAGCATAGGGCCGCCCGGTGGCCTCATATTCTGATCCTTTCGCTCCTGTGGTTCCCGGGAGATCAGGGCTCTCTGGAACCACAGCATCAAAAGGAGCAAAAGGAGGAGGACAGGGCTGGGGTGGCGGAGGGGATACAGTAGGTGAATTCTCAGGGTCCCCAACACCTTTGTAGGTGAGTTCAGAGAATCAGGGAAGAGAATATCATAGTATGCGTTATTTTGATAAGTCACTAAATTAAGGGTGAGGTTTGGGGTTGGTTCGTGTTCGTTTTTTGTGGTTTTTTTGCAGCTGAGTTTGACACGTCTATTGCTGTTTATCTCAGCACTTGGCCTGTCTCTTGCTGTTTTGGCTCTGTTTCCATCTTTATAAAGGATGGTAGTGAGAATTCTAATCAGATTGCTGGAGCCTGATGGGTTATTTAATACAAACCTATTAAATCTGTACACCTGGCATGGTATTTCTGAAATAAGATGAGGAATATAATGATTAATTCAGGGAAGTGCTATGGTCCATGTTATACAGGGGGTCAGACCGGATGATCATAGTGGTCTTCATAATCCTCTTGACTTTATAATCTATGAATCTCAGATTATAATGTGTCCAGTAAAACAGATAAGGAGTTCTAAGTATTAGCTGACACCTCTGTTATCCCAGAAATTATCACCATCCCATATGAATAATTAACCATACTTATAATTTACATAGTCACTCAAAAACGGTAGGTTACAAATCTGGTTCCCCTAGATTACTCAGAACATCCTTCCTTTTTCTGTCCCCTAGGCATTGATCCTGCCATGAGCACCACATGGACACAAAACTTAACCCATGCAGAGCTAGGGACAGGTAGGACACAGATCATATGCTTTTTTGGGCAGGGATTCCCTTTCTGTTGTCAGTAACCAACAAATAAACAACTTTTACAGCTGAATAATTCAAAAGATGACATAATTTCTCAATTAAACAAATATACCAACATCTGAGGTAGGTCTCTCTTACTCTGATGAGTCCTCCACCCTCTCCTCCCCCGGCCCCCCCACAGCAATGTTAATAGAATCACAGTAGTTTTCTCTGACTCTAATGATAAATACAGGAAATGTCAAGTTCAAGCTGAAGGAGATTTGAAGATTTGCATAGCACTGCAGTGGGAGATGTAGGGTATTATTTTTTTCTCCCCCACTTGAGTCCTACTCATCTCCCTTAGTACCACCAGTGGTGTAGAAATGGAGTTCACCTGTGAACCTTTGGCTCACTCCTCACTCCAAACAAGAGCCCTGCTTTCTCTGGCTGGAGCACGTTAGCAGAGGAGAGAACTTAGCTCCAAGTTAGGGGAGTGTTCACATATTCAATAGAGCAAGGAGCCACAGAGGATCATAGAAATATAGGACTGGAATGGTCCTCGATAGGTCGTTTAGTGCAGTCCCCTGCACTGAGGCAGGATTAAGATTTATCTAGAGCATCCATGACCGGTGTTTGTCTAACCTGTTCTTAAAAACCTCCAATGATGGAGATTCCAAAACCACCTAAGTAATTTGTTCGAGTGCTTAACTACCCTGACGGTTTGGAAGTTTTTCCTAATGTCCAACCTGAACCTCCCTTTTCATAATTTAAGGCCATTACTTCTTGTCATGTCCTCAGTGGTTAAGGAAAACACCCTTCTCTTTGTAACAATTTTGGCTGTGCATTAAGACTGTGATCATGTCCCCACACAACGTTTTCTTTTCCAAACTAAACAAACCTTTTCAATCTTTTCTCGTAGGTCATGTGTTCTGGACCTTTAAATATTTTTCTTGTTTTCCTCTGGACTTTCTCCAATTTGTTTCATCTTTCCCAAAGTGTGGTGCCCAGAACTGGCCTTATCAGGTCTGAGTAGAGAGGGAGAATTATTTCTTGTGTCTTGCTTACAACATTCTTGCTAATACATCCCTAACTCACACCCGGTCTGTAGGAGTTTGTATCAGTGTACAGTGTTAACTGTATGTTCAGGTCTGAACAGGTCAGACTCTGTTTTCCAACTCTCCCATCTCCCTCTGCTCCACATCATGGTGAGTAGTGCTTTTCTCCATGGCAGTCCTACTCACTTCAGCAGGATTCCTTATGAAGTAAGCACAACTCTGTGAGTAAAGGTGTACTTCTGTATTGTAGTTTAAATGAATCATTACTCAAAGATCTGTATTAATATGCCTAGTAAGGAATCTACTTGTCAAATAATTTCCTGAATCATTTTGGTTCTTACAAACATACTTGTTGACAGGTATTTTGAAATGAATTACCAAAATAATTGAAACTGGCGTGATTATTTTATGTTATTTTCACAAATAAAATATGCAGAATTTTAAGATATTGAGCTCAGAATTTTTAATTTTTCCCCTCACAATTTCTCCAGGAGTAAATGTTCATGTATCATGCCACTGCCCCACCGTTAGGTATTTGCTACAGCACAGCACAGACAGGCCCTTTGCCCCTCCAGTCTCTGGCAGCTTGTCCACACACAGAAGTTGTGATGTTCAACAGGTGCCACTTCGGGTGTGGACACTTACTTCATTTAAACCGGATGTGCACCTGTTTTGCTTCTGCCTGTGAGTGAAAGTCAAGGAGGCAAATCATAAGAAAGGGAGAAGGAGGAAGAGGAGGAACTGCATCCAGGGCCCTGCATGTTTAGCCAGGCCTGGGGTGGGGAGCGTGTGTGCAGGCTGGGCTGGGCTGAAATATCCCCTTAAAACAAATTACAAAATCTTTCATCGCAAGAGGAAAGGACTTTACAATTTACACAAAAAGAGTTTCAAGAGAGAGGAATGTGCATAAGAACAACCACGCTGGGTCCAACCAATGTTCCATCGAGCCCAATATCTTGTCTCTTGCCAGTGGTGACTACCAGAGCTTCAGGGTGGTGTGTACAGAACAGGGCAATTTTGGAGAATTGTCTTCCCTTCCCAGCTTCTATCAGTTGTAGGCTTATTACCTCCCTCAGATAAATGAGACTGACAAGATTTGTAGAAAAGATGTCTCAGCCCCTTATCCTGATATGCAACTGTCATGCCTAGCTTTTGGTTTGCTCTGAAAAGACAGAGAGAGGAGCCCTGGCTGGTGATATTTTATGAACTCTGCAGGAAGCAGTATGCAGGCTGGAAAAAGGTGCACAGATCTAGACCGCTGGTATTATCCACGCTTCAAAGGTGTGGACAATTTTTTCTGCCTCTGGTGGGAGAGCAGGCTCCTCCAAAAACACCTCTTCAACCAGTGCCTTTTCTTTATGTTGCTGTTCTCTACTATGAGGTGATATGGGGTCCAGTAACTTAGTCTGCTATTGTTAATTTTTCTCTGTTTTGCTCAGTGATAAGCCCGTGTACAGTTATGCTATAGTTAACTTTGTTCAAGTTAATTTAGTTTATCTGGTAGTTACAACATTGGAAGAGTTCATTAGGCCAAATGACTGAAAGGCAGAAAGTACTGGGCCCCTGGAGCTACCTGCCTTTTTTCAGCCGCAGTGCTGCCTTTGCCTCTCTGAGTGCACAGAATCACACTGGGTACTGCTGGCCATGACATCATCAGGTAAAGGAAATACACTGCTAAGACCTGGTCTACACTATGAGTTTAGGTCGAATTTAGCAGCGTTAAATCTAATTAAGCCTGCACCCATCCACACAACAAAGCCATTTACTTGGACATAAAGGGCTCTTAAAATCGATTTCTGTACTCCTCCCCAATGAGGGGAGTAGCACCGAAATCAACATTGCCATTTCGATTTAGGGTTAGTGTGGCTGCAATTCGACGGTATTGGCCTCCGGGAGCTATCCTACAGTGCACCATTGTGACCGCTCTGGACAGCAATCTGAACTCGGATGCACTGGCCAGGTAGACAGGAAAAGCCCTGCGAACTTTTGAATTTCATTTCCTGTTTGCCCAGCATGGAGAGCACAGGTGACCACGCAGAGCTCATCAGCACAGGTAACCATGCAGTCTGAGAATCGAAAAAGAGCACCAGCATGGACCGTACGGGAGGTACTGGATCTGATTGCTATATGGGGAGAGGATTCCGTGCTAGCAGAGCTACGTTCCAAACGACGAAATGCCAAAACATTTGAAAAAATCTCCAAGGGCATGATGGAGAGAGGCCACCATATCAGTGCCGTGTGAAAGTTAAGGAGCTCAGACAAGCCTATAAAAAAACAAAGGAAGCAAACGGAAGGTCCGGGGCAGAGCCACAGACATGCTGCTTCTATGCTGAGCTGCATGCAATTCTAGGGGACACCGCCACCACTACCCCACCTCTGACCGTGGATTCCGAGGAAGGGGTAATCTCAGCCATGCCTGAGAATTCTGCAGACGGGGAAGATGATTATGAGGAGGATGACGAGCTTGCGGAGAGCACCCAGCACTCCGTTCTCCCCAACAGCCAGGATCTTTTTCTCAGCCTGACTGAAGTACCCTCCCAACCCTCACAAGGCAGTATCCCAGACAATGAGGCCATGGAAGGGACCGCTGGTGAGTGTACCTTTGTAAATATAAAACATGGTTTAAAAGCAAGCATTTTTTAATGATTAATTTGCCCTGAGGACTTGGGATGCATCCGTGGCCAGTACAGCTACTGGAAAAGTCTGTTAATGTGTCTGGGGATGGAGCAGAAATCCTCCACGGACATCTCCATGAAGCTCTCCTGGAGGTACTCCAAAAGCCTTTGCAGAAGGTTTCTGGGCAGTGCAGCCTTATTCCGTCCTCCATGGTAGGACATTTGACCACGCCATGCTAATAGCAAGTAATCTGGTATCGTTGCATGACAAAGCCTGGCAGCGTATGGTCCTGGTGTTTGCTGGCATTCAAGCAACATCCGTTCTTTATCTCGTCGTGTTATCTTCAGGAAGGTGATAGCATTCATGGTAACTTGGTTGAAATATGGGAATTTAATTAAGGGGACAGAGGTGGCTGTTCCTACTGTGGCTGAAAAGAAATCCTTCCCTGCAGTTAGCCAAGCGGGGCAGGGGGGGTGGGGTTGCGCTGAGCTTTTTGCATTTGGCTAGCAAGGATCTTCCCTGATACCAGCCACATGGTGGGGGGAGGGATAAAGCGATCATCCCAGAGAATTGGATTGGGGGGGGGGTTAGTTTGGTTTCTGCTGCTGCACGGTAACAGGAAAACCGCAGCACTCAACGGGCTTTGCTTGGTATGTGGGAAAGGAGGGCACTGCTTTAGGAAGGCTGCAGAAGCCAAAAGACAATGGCTTACCATGGCCGCATGCAAGCTGAATTCTGTTGCCTGGACCTGTGTCTGTGATCTCTAACACCAAAGCCGCAGGCACTCAATATTAAGATGCAAAATGCGATCTTGTACCGAAATCACATGTGCTATGTAATATGAATAGTGTTGTTCACCATGAAAGAGTATAAGCATTGTTCTGTAAAATGTATCTTTTAAAATACTTCTCTCCCTTTTTTCCCTCCCTCCCGCAGCTGCAAATTTTTCAAGCCTCCCTCCTCCATCCCAACGAAAAAAAAGAACGCGAGACGAAATGTTCTCTGAAATCATGGAATCGACCCGCAATGAAAGAGCTCATCTGAATGAGTGGAAGGACACGGTATCAAAGTACAGGAAAGATGCCAGTGAATGTGAGGCCATGAGGGACGCTCGAGATGAGAGGTGGCAGGCTGCAATGCTGGGGCTGCTGCATGATCAAACGGATATGCTCCGGCGTCTGGTGGAGCTTCAGGAATGGCAGCAGGATCACAGAGTGCTGCTGCAGCCCCTGTATAACCTCCCTCCCCTCTCACCATGTTCCATAGCCTCCTCACCCAGCCGTGTAAGAACACGGGGGGAGGGGGGAGGGAGGCTCTGTGCACAGCCCAAGCAAAAAGCTGTCATTATTTTGAACTTTTTTAGTGGCCTTTTCCTTCCCTCCTATCCTCCTCCCAAACCCCACCTGGGCTACCTTGTCAGTTCTCTTTCTATGTTTATAATCAATTAATAAAGAATACATGATTTTTAAACAATAGTGACTTTATTTCCTTTGAAAGCAAGCTATGATTGAAGGGGAGAGGGTGGTTTGCTTACAGGGAATGAGTAAACCAAGGGGGCAGGTTTTCATCAAGGAAAAACAAACAGAACTTTCACACCATAGCCTGACCAGTCATGAAACTGGTTTTCAAAGCTTCTCTGATGCGCAGCACTTCCTGGTGTGCTCTTCTAATCGCCCTGGTGTCTGGCTGTGCGTAATCAGCAGCCAGGCGATTTGCCTTAGTCTCCCACCCCGCCATAAAGGTCTCCCCCTTACTCTCACAGAGATTGTGGAGCACACAGCAAGCAGCAATAACAATGGGGATATTGGTTTGGCTGAGGTCTGAGCGAGTCAGTAACGTGCGCCAGCAACCCTTTAAACGTCCAAATGCACATTCTACCACCATTCTGCTCTTGCTCAGCCTGTAGTTGAACAGCTCCTGACTACTGTCCAGGCTGCCTGTGTATGGCTTCATGAGCCATGGTATTAAGGGGTAGACTGGGTCCCCAAGGATAACTATAGGCATTTCAACATCCCCAATGGTTATTTTCTGGTCTGGGAAGTAAATCCCTTGCTGCAGCCGTTTAAACAGAGTAGTGTTCCTGAAGACGCGAGCGTCATGGACCCTTCCCGGCCAGCCCACGTTGATGTTGGTGAAACATCCCTTGTGATCCACCGGTGCTTGCAGCACCATTGAAAAGTATTCCTTACGATTTATGTACTGGTTGCCCTGGTGCTCCCGTGCTAAGATAGGGATATAGGTTCCATCTATCGCCCCACCACAGTTAGGGAATCCCATTGCAGCAAAGCCATCCACTATGACCTGCACATTTCCTAGAGTCACTACCTTTGGTAGCAGCAGCTCAGTGATTGCTTTGGCTACTTGATCACAGCAGCCCCCACCGTAGATTTGCCCACTCCAAATTGATTCCCGACTGACCGGAAGCTGTCTGGCGTTGCAAGCTTCCACAGGGCTATCGCCACTCACTTCTCAACTGTGAGGGCTGCTCTCATCTTGGTATCCTGGTGTTTCAGGGCAGGGGAAAGCAAGTCACAAAGTTCCATGAAAGTGGCCTTACGCATGCGAAAGTTTCGCAGCCACTGGGAATCGTCCCACACCTGCAGCACGATGCGGTCCCACCAGTCTGTGCTTGTTTCCCGGGCCCAGAATCGGTGTTCCACGGCATGAACCTGCCCCAGTGAAACCATGATTTCCACATTGCTGGGGCCTGTGCCTTGTGAGAGGTCTATGTCCATGTCAATTTCCTCATCACTCTCTTCGCCGCGCTGCAATCGCCTCCTCGGCTGGTCCGGGTTTCGCCTTGGCATGTCCTGGCTCTGCATATACTTCAGGACAATGCGCGTGGTGTTCATAGTGCTCATAATTGCTGCGGTGATCTGAGCGGGCTCCATGATCCCAGTGCTAGCTATGGCGCCTGGTCAGAAAAAAGGCGCGAAACTAGTATCTGACGGACTAGGGGAAGGAGGGAGGGCGGGCCGAGTGACGACATGGCGTACAGGTACAGGGAATTAAAATCAAGAAAGGTGGCTGTGCATCAGGGAGAAACACAAACAACTGTCACACAGAATGGTCCCCCCAAAGATTAAACTGAAAACCCTGGGCTTAGCAGGCCGTTGATTTCACGGAGGAAGGGGAAGCAAATGAATACAGAACAAATCTATTTTTTACATCTTAAGCTGGCAGCCGACAGTGCAGCATGAGTGATAGCCTCTGCAGTACGATGACGACGGATACCAGTCGTAATATACCATCGTCTACCAAAAGGCAAGGGGCTGCTGCTGTGTAGCAATGCAGCCCCACGTCTGCCAGCCCCACGTCTGCCAGCACCCAGATCGCCCTCGGCCTCTTCTGGGTGCTTAGCAGACAATACTGGGCAATTGGCAGAAAATAGTATACTACGACTGATAGCCATCATCATCGAGACAGTAGCGTGTCTGCCCAGGTGCCCATGATTGACAGCCACTGCAGTATGACGACGACGGATACCAGTCATAATATATCATCTCCTACCAAAGGGCAAGGGGCTGGTGCAATGCAGCTCTACGGCTGCCAGCCCCACGGCTATTACTCATGCTACACCGTCTACCGCCAAAAGGCAGTTAGCAGCTGCTGCTGTGTAGCAATGCAGTCCCACGTCTGCCGGCACCCAGAGGACATATGGTGACGGTGAGCTCAGCTGAGCTGAGCGGGCTCCATGCTTGCCGTGGTATGTTGTCTGCACAGGTAACCCAGGTAAAAAGGCGCGAATCTATTGTCTGCCGTTGTTGTGACGGAAGGGGAGGGGCCTGACGACATGTACCCAGAACCTCCCGCGACACTGTTTTGCATCATCTGGGCATTGGGATCTCAACCCAGAATTCCAAAAAAAGGCGCGAAACTAGTATCTGACGGACTAGGGGAAGGAGGGAGGGCGGGCCGAGTGACGACATGGCGTACAGGTACAGGGAATTAAAATCAAGAACGGTGGCTGTGCATCAGGGAGAAACACAAACAACTGTCACACAGAATGGTCCCCCCAAAGATTAAACTGAAAACCCTGGGTTTAGCAGGCAGTTGATTTGACGGAGGGAGGGGGAAGCAAATGAATACAGAGCAAATCTATTTTTTACATCTTAAGACGACGGTGCAGCGTGACTGATAGCCCTCGGCATCTTTCTGGGTGCTTGGCAGCAAATACTGGGTGCTTGGCAGTTAGTGTATTACGATGGCCTTCAAGCCTATTGCACAATCTGCTGCTCAGGGAAGATTCTGCTAATGTGCGATGATCCAACTTGTAATAGGATGGTTACCAGTCGTAATACACCATCTACTGCCAAAAGGCAAGGGGCTGGTGCAATGCAGCCCCACGGCTGCCAGCACCCAGATCGCCGATGAAGGCTACCAGTCTACTGCACCGTCTACCACCAAAAGACAGTTAGCTGCTGCTGCTGCTGTGTAGCAATGCAGTCCCACGTCTGCCGGCACCCAGAGGACATATGGTGACGGTGAGCTCAGCTGAGCTGAGCGGGCTCCATGCTTGCTGTGGTATGTTGTCTGCACAGGTAACCCAGGTAAAAAGGCGCGAATCTATTGTCTGCCGTTGCTGTGACGGAGGGGGAGAGGCCTGACGACATGTACCCAGAACCTCCCGCGACACTGTTTTGCATCATCCGGGCATTGGGATCTCAACCCAGAATTCCAATGGGCGGCGGAGACTGCGGGAACTGTGGGATAGCTGTGGGATAGCTACCCATAGTGCAATGCGCCGGAAGTCGACGCTAGCCTCGTACTGTGGACGCGGTCCACCGACTAGAGCACTTAGAGCATTTTATGTGGGGACACACACAACTGACTTTATACAACCGATTTCTATAAAACCGGCTTCTATAAATTCGAACTAATTTCGTAGTGTAGACATACCCAGAGCAACTTCTTAAATGCTGAACTTACATTTATGCTCAGAATTTCTATTGCATTTGAGTAATGGATGACAATTTTAAAAAAATGTTCTATTGCCTGCAACTTGTGTAAGTGAAGCTAATTGAAAAAGTCTCCCATTTCTTTCCTGTCAAGTGAAAGAATTATAGGCCAAAAATCACTGCTGATTGAACCATGAGCAACTCATCTAAAGTCAGTTGTGGTGTTCTTGCTTATGCCACCACAAAGCCAAAATCATTGGTGGAATGAGGCAGCGTGGATCTAGGATATAGGGCACTGGGAGTCAAAAGACCTGGATGGTATTCCCAGCTCTGCCAGTGACCGGCTGTGACTTCAGAAAAGTCACTTTACTCTCTCTTTCCATTCCCTTTTTGTCTTGAGTATTTTGTCTCCCTGTACAAATACAATAGGCCCCCAGTAATGGTTGGAGCTCTAGGCACTACTGAAATACGTATAATGAAATACATTTTAATAGTGAACTGGCTCAGCTGGTGGGAGGGTTTCCCTCAATTTCTTCAGAGTTAAGGAACTGCTGTGGTGCATGTCCACTGTCAGCTCCCAGGGCAGCTTAGAATGCCCTAGCTCTGCCCACAGGGACTGTTCCTTTTCACTTCCTTCAAAGTCAAGTCAGTGTTTCTACTTCCTTACAGTTTTGTGGATAATGCTGAACTCTGTTCCAGTGCCTGTAGGGGCAACGATTGTGAAGGGTCAGGATTTGTTTTTGGTGGAGGGAATGAAAACCTTGCATACAATCCAGGACTGGTATCTTATTGCAATTTATAATACAGTGAAAAGTTATTTTTAACAACGAGGTTTTCACTGAAACTAATTCCATCTATAGAAGAGAAAGCTATGCCCTTACCTACTCAGACTTCACTCTGCCAGGTTATGAGATGCTGTTAGCAAACCTAATTTGAGACTGAAACTGAGTTAGCTGCAACACTCAGAACAACACTAAATTCTATGTTCCAAGTTAACCACCCTATTGCCTCTATTTACGTATGTTCTTGGCAGCCAAGTATTATAAAGGAGGCAATAAATACTGGATTTCATTGGAGGTGGGAGCCCTGCTAGTGCAGTCTTAGAATGGCAGAGCCTGTCCCTGCTAGTTATCGATGGCAAAATTCACACGTTTGTTTCAATCACACTCCAGCTGAAGAACTACACAATTAAAACCAAACAAAACCTGACCCCACAGCACTTCACATCAGTTCCTTTATTGTTGGTTCAAGGAGCAGAAACAGCAAGACCAAAATCACTGGATAAGACCACTATGGCTGTGCAGTTTAGCATTATCGGTCTAAGCAAATATCTGTCCTATTTCAAAGTATTAAAAATATTAGTGTAACCCAGGTTAACATATGAGACATATGCAGAGTGAAATTCTGACCCCACTGAAGTCAGTAAGAAGTTTTTCCATTAACTTCAGTGGAGTTGACTTCATTCCTTGTCTTGAATAAGTACTTGCTCAATTTCCCCCCCAAGAGTAACAGTTGTGTTAGCATCGTTCATAAAAATCTGTTAGATGGCTGCCAAGAGCTATTTGTTTGTTTTTTTTAAATGGGGACACAGCTAGACACAGAATGAACCAGTCTGGAAAATGAGACAGGGAGAAGGGAAATTTGCAAAAAGCATTTGGAGGTCAGTCAGAAGTCAGTCTTCTTTCGTTTTCCTCTCCCCACGAGATCTTACCACTTGCTGCTAAGCATCCCCAAATATGAGAACCAAATTTCTAGGGGAATATGTACAGAGATGGAGAGAGGCATTAAACAAGGTGTTATGTCTAGAGATGGACTCAAGTTAAGGAACCCCGCATTTATTAAGGTATACAGGATACAAGGGGTGCTTTACAGTGAACTATGGAAAATGCCATTTGAAGTCTTATGACTTGGAATAAATATTAAATGATCCTGTTATTTAAAACTCTTGCTTAAATTTGAATAGAGGACTACAAAAAGCTGTTTCAGGCACAAGAGAGAAGGGTGTTTAGGGTTGCACCATGTAACGTACAGCATCTGTACAAAGTTTGTTGCGTAGAGTGCAAAAAAAATCCCAAGATAGTAAAATGGAAATAACTTTACTGTGTTAAGGGCTGCATTTTTTCTTTTTAGGGGGAACAAAATCTGCCATAGAACAGAATGTTGCCAGTTTTGTTGTGCCGGATAAAGAAGAGGAAAGGATGGTCAGCAGTGAACTGTGGTACAATCCGTGCACAAAGCATACGGAACACTAATGCAGTAGCAGCTGCTGCCTCCGTGCCTTCTTCGTTGACCTCCACAAAGGACTTGTGAACAACCTCCGACAGAACTAGCTCATTGCTGCCTGACATTCCAGATAAATCCACCTTGTCGCTGTCAAATGCATCAGCCATTCCCATGTTCTTCAGAACAGGCTTCAGATCATAAACTTGCTCCAACTTAAATCTGGGTAAACACACCTCCACTTCAGTATAGTCCATCATTTCTGGATTTATCCACTCTGTAAGTTTCTCATAAGTAAGTTCTCTTTCCAGCTACAAGAAGAAAAGGTCACAAAATTATAGAGGAAGAAAAGCCATGAATTTATACTAATGAAACAATGCCCACTGTGTGTGTTTACACAGTAGGGATTAGCATCCTCTCCTGGTATGGAATGAATGTTATTGCTATAGTCAGAAACCAAAAATAAATGACAGTCAGAAACATTCTTATTCTTTTTTCAATACAGTCAAAAGGCCCCCCAGTTAGGATCAGAGCTCCGCTGTGTTATATGCAGGTACCGTCCCAAGATCATCCTTCATGGTAACAAGTTAATGCAATTGCATGTTGTCACTAGTAATGACGTGTACTTGGCAGAGGTAACTACTGTGGGAGAGGCATTACTATTTTGCTGTCCCTTGCCAGCCCAGTAACAGTATAGCACAGAAAGGAAATCAGTAGCTCTTGAATGGAGGAGCACTTGAGGACTCCCATATGAAGAAATGTTAGGTAGAGGGTCAGGTACAGTGAGGGAGAGCCCAACCCACAACAGTTAGAAAGGAATATGGGGGGAGAAATCCATCAAACAGGAATTGATTTTTGTGACAGTGGAAGCTCTCCAGGATCTCCTTCAATCTGTCACTCACTACATTCTGACTTCATCCCAATGCCTAGTCAAGAAGTCTCTCTTTTCAGAACTTAACATTTCTCTGGACATCAGAGAGAGCTGGGCTTACTTGACAGTGACACATGGTATTCCCATCTCTTGGGGGACAGATGTAACGCCTCCACAGCTCTCCCACCCTGTGCTAATACTGGTGAGTTCGGAGCTTGGGACGTGAATTCACAGATCTAAATGAGATTTTGTCAAATGCTCTTCTCTAGCAGGATTTGAGCTTTGTATTCAGAACAAGTGCCTTACCTGTTCCAGGCCAGTGGAATTATCTTGGATTTCATCAGGAAGCAGGATGATCATACTTGTCTCGTTATCAACATAAGGGAGGTCAAGGATTTGGGTCTGAAAATCTGCTATGTAGCTCATGTTAAATTTAGTTTCCTTGAACATCATCTGCACTGGTTTGCTCTCATTCTTTAAAAAAAAAAAAAAAAGTATCAGTGTCAACAAGTACTACAGACCCAGCATGTTGGTACTAAACTAGAAGAACTGGGATTCAAATCACATGGGACATCTGCAATTAGGCTGGGCAGAGCACTAGAAAATATTGTAGGGAAGGGTCCTACCATTGCCCTTTGGGGTGGCAGGGAATGAACCAAAATTCTATCAGGCTTTTCCCATTTGTAATGCCCAGTCCCTTGACATTTATTTTGAGGAAAACACTACAGGTATTTTAGTTGCTTACTGTGTAGCTTCCTATCAACAAAATTGTTAAAACGCTGGACCTCTGAGCCTAAATAGTTTCACACTAGTAGGCAGGAGATTTCAAACCTCTGAATGTTACATGGCAAATATGGCCACCGCTGCTATTGTCTGTTAATACAGAAAACGAGGGGTTGAGTGGACAGGGGCACAAAGCCAGATTTTCTTAAGGATCTTGCCAGGTCTTAGGAAAGGAGCAGGCAGCAAAAACAAACAGTGATCCTGTGAGTAGTTTAAAGAGAGTGGCTATTAGTAGAAAAAGAGAGTGGCTATTAGTATGCTGGTTTTGGGAGTGTTCATGGTTGATATCAGAGAGGAGCCTAAAAGCCAGGTAGCATCTGGATTTCTGCATGCTTATCTGAACTCCATTTCTGACAGTTCTTTAGTTCACCAATGACTAGTCAGCGTAAGCAGGCTGGGGATAAAAGAGTGAGTTTTACGGTTTGTTCTGGAAGCACTGAGATTTGTGATCATTCCTATGTTTTATAAAGTGAATTCCATAGTTGTGGGTCATCTGCCATCTTCCACTCAAGTTTTTGTGACTGACAGTTCTGTAGTTCGTAATGAATTCTTTTAAAAGCTTTATTCCCTGACATGAAGAAAACACAGTCCTCGAGTAGCTCAGGCCAGTTTCATAGACAGCTTTGAAGATTAGGGTCAAAACCTTAATATGACCCTGTATTCAATGGGGAGTCAGCATAGTACTGATTCCCCCTCCCCTCCTCAAAGAAGAAAAGGGAGAACTAAGCAACTTCACAAGGTAGGGCTCTCTCTGGGAATGGCCTGGTACGAAAGATTGGCACCAACTCCCCAGTAGGTCTAAGGCAGGACAATAACATTCTATCAAATGCTTCAGAGAGATCCAAGAGTGTGAATGTATGTCTCTTATCCATGGACAAGAGCAGGTCACCACTACCTGTACTGTCTATTACCTATCAAAATCTGAAGACCTGATTTGCGGAGGTCCACTATACAGATGGTAAGCGGGTGTATCCACTTGCATTTTCATTACATTATCCACAAATAGGAAGGAGGTTAGACCCCCAAGCAGTAATTAGTAAAGTCCGTGGTTTCCACTCATAGAATCATAGAACTGGAACGGGAAAACTGGGATGCTAGGAAAAGTTGAACAACTTCCTGTATGTGTAGAATCCTGGTTTTCTCACTCTTTGGCCTGCCTTCTGTCCATTGAACCACATTGCCTCCCAAACGTTGTAAGCTGGGACAGATCAATATATGACTAAACAAGAGGAATACTTCAAACAACCAGTTGTCCTCTGGTAGCAGATTTTATTCCATCTGCATCAGCATCTCTGTTTTGGCTCAGATTTGCTAATGCGTTGTTAGATTTGAATAGTTTGATTCAGGGCCAGTGTTTGCTTCTAATCAGAATATAAAGGTGCCCCCAAAATGCTGTTTAGCTGAAATATTTTATGAAGTAGAAAAAGAACTCACAGTACATTGAGGAATTTCAACATTATGGGCCTGATTCTAGAGTAACTGTTGAAATCAATTTAAGTTAGATTGGTGTAAAGCTTGTGTAAATAAGAACAGAATCAGACCCATTGCTTTACTTAAGCATAAAATTTCCGTGGGTTTATTTCTGTCTACGTAGTTCTAAAATGCTTATCGTTAATATAATGTACTTTTTTGTAGTTGGCAGAATTTTTCACTCAGAATTTAACACAGCATCGTTTTAAATATTGCACAGAATTGCACATAACGCAGAAGTACGTATATGCTTTGATTTTCTTTTCATGTAAATCGGATTAATTTTTAATGCCTGGGTGCCTAAATACCAATATTCATTTCTATTAGTGGAAATGTATACTTGGTTCATAGGCTCATGCTGATGTCTACTCTCTATGTCAGTATTGGAATTAGCACCCCCTGAGTAATTTTTAATGTTAAATAACAATGAAACATGATAATTCAAGATGTAAATTCAGAACATCTGGCAATAAAATAACATTGGTCCATGTTTATTTGGGAAAAAAAAATAACATGCTACCAAGCTAAAACACTTCCCTTTAAATTTACAGCATCAGAGGAATATATGTCTACAATACATAGGAAGTATTTGAAAACTGGTTTATTTTCCTAAAACATATATAGGTACTAGAATAAGTTTTTGTGAATTCTACTCATGATAGTGGAAGGGTTGGTATTTGTATTGTTCAGTAATCAGGTGGATTAATTTACAGTCCTTTTAAACTAATCTTCTGGTTAAGGCCCTGATCCTGCAAACACTTACTCAAGGGTTTAGTTTTAAGCATGTGAGTAATCCCATTGAATTTACAGAGTTTATACCATACGATTGGTTCTAATGCCTATCTGTTTTCTTAAAACAAACCAGTTTTAAAAATACCTCCTCTGTATTGGGGATATGTATTTCTCTCACAGTGTAAATTTAAAAGGCTGTCTTTTATCTTGGTAGTGTCTGGATTTTTTCCAATCATAGAATCAAAGAATCTAGAAGGGACCTCGAGAGGTCACCCCTGCACTCGTGGCAGGACTAATTATCTAGACCATTCCTGACAGGTGTTTGTCTAACTTGCTCTTAAAAATCTCCAATGATGGAGATTCCACAATCTCCCTAGGCAATTTATCCCAGTGCTTAACCACCCTGAGAGTTAGGAAGTTTTTCCTAATGACCAACCTAAACCTCCCTTGCTGCAATTTAAGCCCACTGCTTCTTGTCCTAGCCTCAGAGGTTAAGAAAAACAATTTTTCTCCCTCCTCCTTGTAACAACCTTTTACATACTTGAAAACTGTTATGTCCCCTCTCAGTCTTCTCTTTTCCAGACTAAACAAACCCAATTTTTCAATCTTCCCTCATAGGTCCTATTTTCTATACCTTTAATCATTTTTTGTTGCTCTTTACTGAACTCTCTACAAATTGTCCACATCCTTCCTGAAATGTGGTGCTCAGAACTGGACACAATACTCCAGTTGAGGCCTAATCAGAGCAGAGTAGAGCGGAAGAATTACTTCTCGTGTCTTGCTTACAACACTCCTGCTAATACATCCCAGAACTATGTTTGCTTTTTTTGCAACAGTATTACACTGTTGACTCATATTTAGCTTGTGGTCCACTATGATCCCCAGATCCCTTTCCACAGTACTCCTTCCTAGGCAGTCATTTTCCATTTAGTGTGCGTGCAACTGATTGCTCCTTTGTAAGTGGAGTATTTTGCATTTGTCCTTATTGAATTTCATCCTATTTACCTCAGACCATTTCTCCAGTTTGTCCAAATCATGACTTCTGGGGTGCTGCCTGACTATAGCATGTGTTGGGCTGGGCAATAAAATTCTCTCTCTAAAAGATGGCATCGAGAGATAGTAGGACTTCCAGGCACTCCTGAATGACTTTCACCATCCAGGAAGGTATGAGTAAATATACAAGGTGGCTCACATTTCATTCAGTTTCTTGGTATGCTCTTCAGAGTCATGTCACCAGTCCCTGTTTGTGCTAAACCTCTACCCCGATATAACGCTGTCCTCAGGAGCCAAAAAATCTTATCGCGTTATAGGTGAAACTGCGTTATATTGAACTAGCTTTGATCCACTGGAGCACGCAGCCGCGCCCTCCCGGAGCGCTGCTTTACCGCGTTATATCCGAATTTGTGTTATATCGGGTCGCGTTATATTGGGGTAGAGGTGTATGTGGAGACAGCCTCAAGAGGATGCATGAGCTTCCCCAAGAAGGAGGGCTGGCCTATCACCACATTGAGAATTACTTTATTATGCCTTGGGGTAGAGTGGATGCACTTTAAGATGAGGAGATTTGCACACTGTGATGTGAGTAGCTAAAAAAAAAGAAACCTGATCTAATTTGTGTATCAGTTTAATGGTGGAATCCATTTTAAAGCAAAAGTGATCTTGTTTTGATCAAAGTTTGCTGTAAACAGAAGCGTTCCATGTGTAAAAACATCTGAACACATGCGTGTTCTCTTCTGCTTGTAGACAGTAAGGGCCCAATTCTTCTCACTTATTTTTTATACTATCATACCCCTTGGAGTCCCAGTCACGGACCAAGACCCCACTGTGCTAGAAAGAAGACCGACCCTGTCCCGAAGAGCTTATAGTCTAAGTATAGCTGTTTTAGCTCCACGGACTGCAGTAGATTTGCTCCTGATTTACAATGCTTTGAGGAGAATTAGCAATCACCACACATTTTACAAATCAAACCTTATAACACATGAAGTAGTTGAGCATTTTTCATGTTCTAATTTTATCATTGGGTAAAAACTGAAGCAAAGGGGACCAATTTCTGTAAGTAACCATAATTCTGTGGTAGTTGTGCACACAAAACAGCAACAGATTCGAGGACAGGGATGTTAAATGACTTACAGGTTCTCTAAACACTGAACAATGTATGGAATCCCAAACTGTCTGACACTCATTTATCCACGTTCTTCTCTTACATGTTAAAATTCTGACTATTGTAAGTTCTGTAATTATGTTCAAGGCTACTGTCCTCCACTGCTGAAAAGATACACAGAGAGGTATAGCAGAAAACAGAGAGAGAATGAAGGAAACAAGGGATACATCCAGGTTAATGCATTTATTTGAAAATGTAGTTTCAAAGATGTTTACAATAAACTAAACAAAGGGGTTGTGTTGAGGGGATGGGATGGGAAAGAATAGAGGGTTGTGGTAAAATGTACTTAGGGCAATCCTGATTAAAAGCATTTCTTGTTTTCTTTGGGTGAAAGTGTAGTGAAAAATGAGTGACATTTTCCTACTTCATACCTTGTTAATTTTAAATTGCCTTTCCACTGTGCAATCTTTGTTGAATTGGGTTGCCCAGTTGCCTTTGAAGTAGATGGCGTTCACCAAGATTAGTCTGGTCATTGAATCAACAACACCCTGAGCCAACAGATTCTGGATTTTACCTTTAGGACACATTAAAGGAAGCATAGTTTTTAGCTGATATACACCTATCTACCTAGTTGTGTTATTAATTACAGCAGGGGTCCTCAATGCGGTGCCCAAAATTCTTGTATTGTGCAGAAGTTAGAGGCATCCAAGTGCACCCGCCTACTGGCCGCCAGACAAGCAGCCGCCAAAATGCCACCGAGAAGCGGCAACGTCAAGAAGCACTGCCACCGAATTTTGGCGGCATTTCAGCAGTGACGCCTCTTGATGACGCTGCTTCACGGCGGCATTTCGGCGGCAATACCTCTTGATGTTGCTGCTTCTCGGCGGCATTTAGGCAGCTGCTTGTCTGGCAGCCACGATCCTCAGCGGCTAGTCATCCGGCACCCGCCCCACAGAAAAGGTTGGGGACCAGTGAACTACAGTATCCTCTAACATCTGCACAGTACAAGAACTACATCTTAATCTGAAGGATTCAGTTCTGTTTTTCTTCTCCTTCTCTTATTGTATCTCTCCTATGGCCATATGCTTTTTAAACAGGCTTTAGCTGTTTAGCGAGACACTGTGGAACTCTGCAAGCTACTCACCTTCAGTTTTTTCTTCTACCCAGGAATTTATGTGTTTTCTGGAATCTTCTGCAGCTCTAGAGAAGTCAAGTTGTTTTAGCTCTGCATGATAGAATTTCTGGCAGGAGTCTATAAATGTCTAGGACAAACAAAAGGAGGATGTCTTAACAATATATTTTTCTGGCGTGCAGTTGTAGAAGACTCAAACATAGAATCTACCTTTTCTTCCTCCATCCCTTCAGAAAGAGTCAGTCTTAACACCAACTTGTCACTTCTTTTCAAACTGAACATTTTATTTTCTATTATTACATTCTTAGTCCGAGCAGCCAGCTTACTGACAGATCAACAACAAGACTGCATGATGAGAGTGATGCAATCAATTTGCTTCAGTTTGAGAGTACAAGTAAATCGGTCTCTAGATAATGTTTTTTATAACCCTCCCAGAGTAACCCGAAACTGATCTAGTTTAGAACTGAAATCTCAGGGGGTTATTTCTATATCTTTTTTGTATAGTATGTGTGGATCATAATAACCTGCTCTTCAGCCTTATGAAAGGTCTACTGTGCAAATGTCAATAGGTCAGTAATTATGTGGCTAGTCAAAATCATGCTCTCTCTCTTTCCAATTTGTATTTTGAAGTCTTCTATTTTATGGACTAAATGCCAAAGATTCCAAGTTTAAATATTTAATTATAGTGGTTTTAACTTTAATTGAGAAGAGGATCTCTGGATCTGAGCCAATTTATACTGGCAATCCCTTTTAGTAATAAAATAACTGTAGATTGGGGAGGGTAAGGTTGATTGCCATACTGAAAATGTAAGTTTGTTTTTTTGAGTCTAGAACTCAAGTGAGACTTTCAGTTACCTCTTAATTTTCTGAGATGAAAGAAGGGGGTCTGAAAGAGTAAGGTTAAAATCAGGGGTACACTTTTTGGATGCATTTTAAACGGGAAATATATACCCCAGTACCCGTTACTCTCAGCTAAGTCTTTGGAGAATTTCTAATCGCTCTTCTGTCTGATTTTAAAAAAAAATGATGTGCCCCTTGCTGTGTCCTTTGAATGTATTGTCCAATTTAAGGGGAGGGAAGACCCCTCCCCCCCAAAAGTCACACAATAATGCCTATTCCCCTCCCTGCCCACCATTTGAAGGAAATTCTTAAAATCTTAGCTCCTGGCCAAAAATGCCTGAGTGATTAATGGAATGCTGAAGAGTTGGGGTTTGTTGGATCTTCCATTGACAGCACTCTGTTCCAGTTCTCTAGCGTTCAGAGCTAGCGACTGTCAAACAATCAGCTGAGCACACAAATGTTTGGATTTTACAAGGAGACTTGCTTTGGTTAGTCAGGTCCTGAACTACATAGTGCCTGTAGATTAAAGCCAATCCCTTGATTTGCACTCAAAAGTGGAAACGTAGCAAATGTGTTATAACACAAGAACAAACTGAACGTTTGACTTACTGCAAGAAATTTAAACTTCTTTTCCCCATAGAGCCGGTTGGCAATCCTAAGCACATAATTAGTGCCTGGTTTGTTAATTTCAGAAATAAGTGACTGGTATCCATCATGAATCTCTTCAGCTTCGTCCAGAGAAAGCACCTATAGAAAGAGACAGGAATACACTCAGCATGACCCACATGTGCTGAAACATGTGCTTTCGGACAGGTTAGTACAATGCCTGTCAGCAGCTTAGAGATGAAAGCTGCAGCCTGAACACCCAAGGCAGCCCTAAAAGGGAAAGGATTTCCCATTACACAACACATTTGGAGCTCATTATGTTAGAAGAGAGACACTGCTGAAAAAACATTTTACCATGGAAATAAACATAGCTGGTTTGAAGAGACCCCTCACTCAGTCCTAGCTTTAGGGCACATAAAATGAACAGTTCTGGAGAGTTTAAAGAAAAACCATCAACTTGAAATCTACTCAGTTTCAAAACATGAATTTAAAGTAGCTTCAGGTCTCAGACTCATCTCTAGAGCCCCAATAGCGATTTTTGTAGCTTTATAGTTACATTTTTTTAATTTGTTTCATTGTACGGAAGAGCATGACAAACAGGGAAAGTGTCTCTATTATGGAACAAAGAGTGAAACACAAAGTGCTGTCAAATGCACAAGTATACAAACTGGGGGGAAATGTCCCTTATTTTTCCCTCATCTTAACTGTTACTTGCAACACTAAGAGGTTAAAAAAAAATTTCAGACAAGGTATGATTTATGTTGACGGTATCCCTTTCAACTGTCCTTTCCCCAAAGCTTCCAGCAATGTTTTGGAACTATGCTTTCAATTCAAGCACACCCATAGTATGCTGCTGCCTTTGTCCCTTTGTAACAGTGCCTCCATTTTGCCTTCCATAATGAATTATTTGTTGCATCATTTCATATTTGCATTGTTCCACTCCCCATTCTTTTCCTTCTTCTACTTTACTAAAATGAAGCACCTGATAGTACAATAGTTAGCATTCTATTGTACTAGAAGGTTCTTTTGGGAGTACATTTAAGAACACATCTGGTTCTTTTTTCAGCTAAATGTTAGTGAAATGAAGAAATGTTATGGAATGACCTAGTGCTCCAGTACATTAGTCATTGCTTTAATATGAGCAAGATTTATTTAATAGAGATCAAGAATGGCTCTTCTAGTATGAAACACTGTAGTGAAGTAAGACACCCTGAAAAGCCCTTTATAAGGGAAAACTTTAGCTCTACAGTGCTTTACTGCATGTGGGCAGGCAAATGATCAAATCAACAAAATAGCCCAAGACCTCAGAGGCTTCCCAAACCAACAGGGGAGATGGGCAGCTCATCGAAGGAAGTGTCCCCATAGGACACAAATGGGCCCAATTCAACCAAATGCAGTCTGGGATAACTCTGTGGGACATCCATGGTAAGTCTCTGAGCTAAATTCACTGATATCAGGTCTCGTAGGTCAATGGTTTTAAAATCAAGATCAAGCCATATTCTGCTTTCATTTACCTAGATGTAAATCTGACACAGTTTCATTGAAGTCTAATAGTTACTCCAGTTTTATACCAATGTAACAGCAGAATTTGTCTCAATGTTTAAATAAACATAACTAGTACTAAAGTTTAAACTTCATCCTCAGTTTGAGTTCAGGTGACACATTGATTAAGATAGTATTTTAAAAAAAAAAATCAACCTCCCAAATGTTGGATTTGCTTAAGAGTAATAACTGCTATAAAATGCCATGCTATGAATTCCATAACAACTGCAGAGCTGTTGTACTGGTTGATATTTTGACCAAGAGATTTTACTGACACACAACAAGAGAATGTTCACACCCACTAGTACATGTAATTTTTAGCTACGTCTGCTCGTATGGTAGTTAATCATTCTAAACAAAAGACATATACATCCCAATTCTAAAAGTCCTTACAAATTATAAGGAATTGGTTTCAACTCCACCCTATTTTATTGTTGAAGCTGCAAGTTTAGACAACTCTTCACCTCCCCTAAGCCAAATATTGTACAAGGCTCTAAGTGGACAGCTATAAATCTAGTTTTGAAATTTGTAATTCTCACCCTAGGAAACCAAGCAGACTACACTAAAAACCCACAAGCTAAGAGAACCTAAATGGGTATGTAACTGCAACACAGAAGTCCTTCTTTGCAGACAGATCTCAGGGCCTCAACTCCACCCTCATTTTCCCTGACTCCTGCCAATTTTGCCACTATTGATCACTCTCCTTTTCTAAATCTTGTTCTCCCTTCGCATTTGTGACTCTGTTTCCTGGGTCTCCTCTTACGTCTTTGCTTGACCTTTCAGTGGGACCTCAGGGCTCCATACTTGGCACCCAACTCTTCTTTCCTAGGCCCTCTTTCTCTCTAGAGGTTCTGAGTGCTCATTGGAGCAGGAGTTGACATTAAGAGTTTAATGAACTAGGCCTACATTTTCAAAAGCGACTAGTGATTTTTTTGGTTGCCCAACTTGACACCTTAAAGGGGCCCTGATTTTAAGAAAATGCTCCTGGCTATGTTTTAAAGTCATATTTAGGTGATTAGTATAATCTGATATTAATCCCAGAGAATGTAATTGAAGAAGTTCTTTTCTAACTCTTGAGGCAGCTAGACAGCTCTCTCTTTTTCAAGGCACCTCAACTGTATGGTGCCACCAAAATTCTAGTCTCAGGCACACAAGGATGATAATGGGAGTTTTCCATAGGTACAGAACATACATTAGAGATCTGTGGTTCAGCTTCTAGACCAAGATTGTCTTAAGTGGTTCAAGTTTATCCAGACATACCTTTGCCATCTGGGCTGCAGTGTTACCTTTTGCACCCAAAAAAACCATGGACAAAGCAGAGGAGATACTCAAAGGAGAAAAGAATAAGTTCTGTGTATTGGCATTTTCACTCA
>NC_048299.1:164653344-164746562 GCF_013100865.1 Trachemys scripta elegans
CGGCTCCGGTGGCGCTGGGCAAAGGGGAGGCGGCCTCGGGCTTGTGTTAGCGCCGCTGAGCCCCGGGATCCCGCCCCCCTGGAGCCCGGAAGCGCCGGGAGCCACCACGGGGCGTTTCATCCCTCAGCCCCCGCCCGTCCCTAATTTCCTGCACCAGCGGGTTTGAGTTGCCCAGTTAGGATTACGTTTCATACATGCTGCTCCCGGCAGGTCATAGAAGCAAGTCGCTAAGGCCCTGTCTAGACTAGGAAAGGAGATTATGTTTGCCAAGTGTTAGCGAACATTTCAGATAGCATGATTTTAAACACCACTGTGCAACCTGATGCAGACAAAACAACGGTCTTTTTAAAAGTCTCAGCTGGGCATAACCAGTGCTTAATTTGTGCCAGTCCCGGCACCTCTAGGCTTAGCAGTTCATAAACCTGGTACTCTAGGCTTGGCAGTTTACAGCTCCTGCACCTCTAGGCTTGCTGCATCCGTTATGTATATAAAAAAATTGCTTCTCCCTGGCACCTCTTTCATTACAAATTAAGTACTGGGTATAATCAACCCTGGTTAAGTGACTATCATTTTGGAATGGTAACAAGGAAACTATTAAAAGTGCTTGGAATATCATATCAGAACACAAGTGACAACCCCCCCCCCCAAAAAAAACCCTATAATCAGCTAAATCACCCATTTCGATAGTAGAAACATAATCTCAGCATGTTTTTTTTGTTGCTTTAAGTGCAAGTCATACACTAGAGTTATGGAGTAAAATATCAGCTAAAAGCACATTGGGATTTGGATAAATAACAGGAATATCATTGCTGAAATGCATTCCTGAAATGGAAGTCTATTTTTGTACTTTATTGGTGATACAGGTATCTAGGAATGGTTCAAATTACAGCTAGTTATTACATTAACAACACATTACTGTTGTTTGAATGCTGCGGGTTTCATCATACGTCCATAAGCATTATAGTCAGACAGGAGGCATGCTGGTGGAAGTTTTCATATCAGTTATGCTCATCAGACCTGTTAGACAATCTAATTTACAAATGATCAGGCACAGGAGCTGAGGGGTGAAAACATTATCTGAGATGACAAGTTCATTGGCTGGGGAGGCTAGGCCGGTTGACTGACTCTATGCCAACATTGTCAGAGAGCATTGGCAGAATGTTTAATGCCTCATCCAGAGTCTTTCCTCTGACATCAGTAAAAACTGAAATGGGCTCTTAGGGAGGTAGGATGGTCTCATTAAATATAAATGTTTACTTTAGAGAGCTTCTGGTGAGGATTGAATTTCACATGCTTTTGCCTTTGATTTTACGAAAGATAGTTAATGTTTTTGTACACTTCCAAGTTTATTACATATCAGACAGTAAGATCTCTAACAAACTCGTTACAGTCTATGTGATAACATTTCAGTCAGCTGGATCACACTCACAGTGAAGTCAGTGGGAGAAGGATTTGGCCAAATGTCAATTTTCCTCTGCTTCTATGAGCAGTTTTATTATTGATTTATTAACTCTTTTAGTGCTTATGAATGTACAATGTAGGTCCAGCAGACTGACTCCTAAATGGTCCAGCATCTGTCATTTAGACAGAATGTCATGGTTCCAAATGGAATGCTGTGGACAGTATGTGATGAGGTTAAATTTGTATTTTAACACTCTGAAAGAACAAAAGAAAAAATATATGTTGGGTGGGAAAAACTTTATAAAAATACATCTCAAGGCAAATATTATGAAATTCAGAGCTAATACTGACTCTATCATTAACTGGCCTTGTTGTGCCCGGGATTTGCAAACAGGACTTACTGTGTTTTCAATTACCCTTTGTATACAGATCTGCAACACCTGTGAATAAGAGAGCTAATTATTAAGCACTTTATTGTGACTTCAGGAATGGTCTACATAATACTTAGTCTTGCCATGAGTGCAGGGGACAGGACTAGATGACCTCTTGAAGTCCTTTCAGTCCTATGATTCTATGACTGGGTCTAAGGTGGCCATAGACAACAGTAGGAGAGATTAAGAGCCCTGCTCCCCCAAATCATTCTGCATGACTGATTTAGACCTGCCCACATCTTGTCTGCAGGCATGGAGATAAGGTCATGGCCTGAACACTGAGGTGCATTCTCCTGTCCTATGAAGAAATAGGTGGGGAGGGACAGAGGCTACAGAGCCATGACTCTGGCCCCCATAATACTAGCCAGGAGAGCAGGCTCAGTGCAGTGGGTAATATGCTGCACTCTGTAAGGGGCTGCAGTAGATTACTGTCCCTCTGTGCAACACAGGAGCACAGGAGAAATTGTGCCTCAGTGTGTGTCTCTGAGGCACAATTACTTCTGAGGCTACTCCTGACAGAGGCAGTTTATGCTCAGTGCTTTAACTAAAAGCACAAACTAGACCTACGCTTTGAATTTCAGGCTTCAATTTGTATTTCCCAGTTGCATGGTGAACAAATGATGTTATTTGGTAGCAGAGAGTAATACATTCTAGGGGGAGCAGAATCTGTCTAAGAAGAGGATGCTGTTGGTTTTGTTGTGCCTGATGAAGAAGAGGAAAGCGTGATCTGCCTTAAATCTTACAGAATGTACAGATGCTCTCACTACTACATTACTGCACTGGTAGCTGTAGCCTCAGTGCTCTCTTCATTGACCTCAACAAAGGACTTGTGAAAAACTTGTGACAAAAAAAGATCATTATTCTCAGACATCCCTGTGAACTCAGCTTGGCTCTGACTGAAGACATCTCACATCCCGATACTGCTCCAAATGGATTTGATATTATAGCTCTCTTCCAGCTTGATCCTGGGCAGAAAACAACTCCACTTCAGACGTTTTCATCATTTCTGGGCTGGTCCACTTAGATAATTTCACATAGGTCAATTCCCTCTTTAACTACAGTGAGTTAAGAAAGAGAGGGAATTAGACAATTTAAGAGCAAAAACAAAATCATGAGTAAATGAAAAAAGCTCATCATAAAGGCACAAAACACATACATTGCTACCACCCACGGATATTGCCATCATTATAGGATGTGCTACATGCAAATAGGGTTTGATCCTGCAAGATTCTAAGTGATGTATGCTCACGTTTATCTAAATGGGAGGTGACCTTACATGCAGGATTGGGTCCGTAGAGCAGTTCCTTTTTTTTTCTATTTAAATGTACATTGGAATGCTCCCCTCTTATGTACAAATAGAGCTCCTGTTAATGTTAATAGAACATCTACATGTGCTTGCAAAGAATATTTGATGCTGTGAGGGATTTGGTGTCATTACTGAGGGATTATATAAGAAGAGCAAGTTAGGGGACTTAGAAAGTGAGAGATAGAGGCCTCTGTTTCTCTTAAAAAGCAGCAGACCTTGTCTAACAAGCCATCCTTATTCAGCAGCCAGGGATTCCCTGCTGAGGAATGACAACTGGTTCACCTACAGGAAATGCTGGCACAAGAACTTTTGAGATATCTTCAGGTAGAACATCCACCCCATCCCTGAACTACTCCCAAAATGCTGAGAGGAAAGGGGCTTTTCCTTAGAGCTGTCCGAGGAGCAGAACACTTCTGGCAGCTGTGCCGCTCCGGTCCAATAAACCAAGGCAGATTTATCAGAGTGCATCTGCTGGTTTGGTGGAGAAATAGGGGTATCGTCACCACTACCCCAGACCATCTCTCCAGCACTATATGCACCTGGCTATTCTCCAACCTTCCCACAAGCACTTTCCAAATACTTCCCTAGACTCAATATAATGTCACATACCCCACTCCCACCTTATTGTGTGTGTGTGTTGTCCGTCTGTACATGTGTGAGGTGGAAGGGAGTTCCCTGGGGAGGTGCAGAGTCAGTGGCGTGTTGTGTTGTTGTTCAGGAGTGTGAATCAAGGTGCCTTTCCTGCCTTTGAAGGTTTGGGTGAGTGTATTTTGCACTTAAGCAACCTTAATTGGTTATTAACTACAATTTTTGGAGGGCGGGGAGCAATATAGATGTAGGCTGAAAACAATCAACTAATAGCATGATTCAAACTAGTGCCGCTGTTGAACTTTCCTATTCCCAGAAGAACAGCGGATTTGTTTCTCTGATATTTTGGTTCTAAAGAATACCATCTTCCTTCTCTTTGACCTCCCACGAGAAGTTCTTGTCACCTGCAAACAGCCTCCTCCGGTTCCTGTACTTTTCTTAAAATGAAGCACCTTCAAGCCGAGTTTGTAAAGATAGTAAATATATTTGAAGACCGCTATCTAAGACAAATGTACACACAAATTGATGTCTAATGACCTAATTGTCAAAACCTCCAATTTATTATAATTAGTCAGCAAAGATGTTTGCTACTTAGCCTCCTAGGGACATCATATCTATGATTTTCAATGAGGATTTGAATGTAACTGAGACCCAGGTCATAACCACACAGCTGGCTTAATAACAGATAAACATTATGAATCAGATGAAAATTAAGTTAGACATATAGTCAGACTATGTGAAATTCATGATGGCTTCAGCCATTTATTATTATGCTCTGTTTATTATTGGGCATCACTGATGTGCTAGATGCTGTACAATATATAAAGGCACAGTGCTGCCCCAAGGGTTTACAACCTATATTAAAAAGACAATGCAGTTTAGTTGCATAATACACCGAATGGCCATTTGTAGGTGTAATCACAGAGTCATCAAATGGTAATGGTCAGATAAACATATGGTCAAAGCATAGATTGATTAATCTTGTCCTATATCAGCATCTTTTCTTAAACCCTGCAACTTGTACTTTGTTTTCTAAAAACTGAAATCTATACTAAACTTATGATGAAAATGTGGAGTCCCTATTTTACTGCATGACACGGATGTTATCATTTAATCTCCCTGTAACTACTTCAGAAGAATTTTCAAAGAAACCTAAATATGTTTAATACCAATATTTACATTACCTCAAATTCTTGTGAGAGACAAGAAATTACTTGCCTCATCGGCTGGGTTCTGGGTCTGGTTTTTAGGCAATAAACACATTTAGAAATATAAAACAGCTGTGCTTCCTTCTGGCCTACATCCTCCACTCTTACCGTCCAATACATTTCATCACCTATGTTTACCCCTCCTCCCCAACAGTTTCCAGAAATTTCTATTGTGAAGTTTGCCTAGATTGTTGACATACTGTGTATTTGTTTGGCAATAAAGTTTAGAAATAAAATCAGATTGCAGCTCACTTTCCTTCTAGCCTATGTTCTACACCCCGAGCACCTATCCTGCTTAGGTATGCACCTCTCTGCATCTTTAGGTGCCTAAATATCCTTGGATAGTCTGGCCCTCAGGCCTTGGACTCTTCAGGTTCTGTTGTTGTCAACAGGGTTCATTATGGAATACCTAAACAAATGGATTCTTTTGTTATGAGAAGACTAACAAGAGAGTGACAAAATAATAATCTTGTTTTTGGCCCACTTATTTTCTGTGTTGTACCATCTCACAGCAAGACCTATCCCCTGTAGATATTTATTCTTACTTATATAATTTAAGATTGTAAGGAACAGATTTTCAGTTCCTCTGTTGGCTGCACTGAGTTTGAATTGCAGATTTAATGTGATTTAATTAATGTGCTTGTGATTTAATTAAAACAGCTTTGACACCGTGAGGATTTAGAGACTGGCAGGCTTTTGAAAATGGAGGGATTGAGGTCTCTCTCCAGCTTTTCTCTCTGTTCCAGCCCATTAGCATATATAATATTTCATGGCCTAGTCACATATCTTGTTCATTCTGAAAGGTTGTTCCTTTGTAAATCCATCCTTAAATTTCTTTGTCCCGTTTCCTTTGAAGTAGAGGGCATTGTCTAGCACCAGCTTGGTGAGTGAATCAACAGAGTTGACAGGCAATAGAACCTGAATTTTACCTTTAGGAAATAGTGAGATAGTCAGATCATTGTGCAGCTTTTATGCTTGGAGTAAATACCAGATTCGAGTTTTGGAGAATATCTTAAGAAAAATGTACTGTTTGATACCATACTTGTAAGGCAGCTTCCTGTCTTAAGAGATGAAATATCCTCAAATATATTGAGTTGGAGTTTGTGGTCCCCTTCAGTGACTTTGCCCTACTCAGCCTCTCGCTAGTAATAACCCCAAATGATAGTCTTAATCTACATTCCTCCCATGGACAGAGAAAGAAGACTGAAGTTAACATTAGAGGCAACTGAGGTCGACATAAAGGACCCAGTGGTGTAGACGCATACATTAACTTAATGATGTTAGTGTCATTAGTCTTAGTGATGACAGAGTTAGGTCGACTTAAGGCAGCTTCCATCGACCTAACTCTGTAGTGTAGACCGGGCCTCAGAGTTTATCACACTAGCTGCAGAACCTCACCCTGGTGCTGAAACATCTTTACCCCTTTCTAGTTCTGGAGGAGAAAAGGCCTACAAACCCCTCTGAGGAGTTTCAGCAGAGTGTACCCTTTCTGTCAGACTGTTTCATGACACTATTTATAACCGAAAATGAACCCCCGGAACATACTGCATGGAATCCCATCAAAATGAAATACATTTTGCTATGTAGGTATTTGTATCAGGCCCAACACCGTGGTATCTTATTGCCTTCAAACACATAAAGGTTAAATTGTTTTAGTAAATATTTGTGCAAATGGAAAGCAATAGTCATCAGTGTTTCCCTGTGGTGCGAGTAGTGTTATAACTGAAAGGGGATGTCTTTTTTAATTTGGTGTTACTGAACTTTCAAATGTAGTTATCTGCCTGCCTCCAACTCGGGCAGAGAGACAGCAGCAGTTTTGTGTTTCAGTTCAAATGCAGAATGTAGCAGAATAAATCAACGTTTTTTCTCTCCCCTCATAAATAATTTAAGGTGGGAAAATACAAGATGTCTCTCTGTGAACGGTAAAAGAACAGTCCTGAGATCACCTTCAGTCTGGCATTCAACACTGGAATTGATTTCTCTTCTGACTTCTGCTGCTGCTGCTGCCATGAAATCAACAGTTCATGGCTCTGTGTGGTAATATTTTTTGATCAATTGTAAGTATTCCTTCAAGGCACGAGAGAGACGAGTCTTACACATTATTTGGCAATATATCTGTGCCAACTACTGCCAAATAGAAAAGAAAGTTCATGTTATTCCACTGTTTACTAGGATCATAAAGAGAAGCAAAATATTTTTAGTTATATATGTTATCAATAATTTACTCATCTATGATTGTTCATGTTTAGATATAGTCCAGTCCGGAAAACCAAATGAAAAGAATACCTGTAATCTTGATATGAGTATCTACAAAAGAGTCAGTGGGAAATAAATCTTAAAGGATAATAAACCATTTTGCAGATGTAATTAAAATATTTGCATTTAGGTCTTGTATGGTTTGTTGTCATAGACCAATCATAAAGATGAATTGTATCCCCATTACACAGATAGATGAACTGCTTCACTTACTTTATTGAAAGGTGATGATTTTTCTCCATATAATTGGTTGACACTTTTAAGCAGGTAATTGTTAGTGGGTTGGTTAATTTCAGAGCTAAGTGCCTGAAACCCTGCATGGATGTTGCTTGAGTTCTCCAGATTGACCTTGAAAGAAGGAAGAAATATTCTGGTTATTTATCTGCAATTTCTAGGTTAAGTGATTCAGAACTTCTAATATCATATATTGCACATAGCTCCACTGGTGACAGTTGCATGTAATATCCTGTACAGTTACTCAAGTGATTTTTGTGGACTGTCTGTTGATATGAATGAAATCTCCAGACAGTGGACACACCATAGACACTTGTGAGCAAGAGAGAACTGAAATATAAAGGACTGAAATATAAAGTTATCTAGAGAGATTATTAAAAAACAAAGCATATGCACAGAGATAGTGATAGTACAGTGTCTGTACAATGCCTGGAGACTTAGCTATATGATGCCCATTAGCATTTATGAAAGTCACATAACCAAAAATTCCCATATATCACTTTGAAAGTTTGCCCCAAATGTGTAGAACTAGTGATTCCAATATTGGCTGATAGTGTTAGTTTGAAAACTGTTTGTATTGTTGCACATGAAGCAGGTAAAATTAACACAACATGACATGAACTGAGTTATTTAAAGGAAGTTAAACAGGGAGTCAATAATTTTGGGCACAGTTTTGCAAGGTGCTTATTACCTATGAGAGTTAAGAATATATGAAGATAAGAATAGCCACACTGGATCAGAGCAATGATCCATCTAGCCCAGGATCCTGTCTTCTGACAGTGGCCAGTGCCAGATGCTTCAGAAGGAATTAACAGAATGTATCGAGTGATCCATCCCCTGTCATCCAGTCCCAGCTTCTGGCAGTCATAGGCTTAGGGAAACCCAGAGCATGGGGTCATGTCCCTTACCATCTTGGCTAATAGCCACTGATGGACCTATCCTCTATCCTCCATGAACTTATCTAAGTCTTTTTTGAACCCAGTTATATTTTTGGCCTTCACAGCATCTCCTGGCAACAAGTTCCACAGGTTGACTGTGTGCTGTATAAAGAAGTACTTCCTTATGTTTGTTTTATACCTGCTGCCTATTAATTTCATTGGGTAACCCCTGGTTCTTGTGTTATGTAAAGGGGAAAATAACATTTCCTTATTCACTTTCTCCACACCATTCCTGATTTTAAGGGCCTCTATTATACCCTCCCCCCCCCAGTTATCTCTTTTCTAAGCTGAACTGTCCCTGCCTTTTTAATCTCTTCTATTATAGAAGCTGTTCCATATGCTTAAGCATTTTTGTTGGTCTTCTCTGTGGCATTATTATTTTTGGCATTATGATATTTTCTGTCTTATTATCTATCCATTTCCTAATGGTTCCTAATATTGTTAGCTTTTTTTACTGCCTCTACGCACTGAGCAGATGTTTTCAGAGAACTATCCACAATGATACCAACATCCCTTTCTTGAGTGGTAACAGCTAATTTAGAAACCATCATTTTGTATGTACACTTGGGATTCGTTTTTTGATGTGCATTACTTTGCACTTATCAACAATGAATTTCATCTGCCATTTTCTTGCCCAGTCACCCAGTTTTGTGAGATCCCTTTGTAATTCTTTGCAGTCAGCTTTGAACTTAATTATCTTGAGTAATTTTGTATAATCTGCAAACTTTGCCACCTCATTGTTTACCCTTTTTTTCCCCATATCATTTATGAATTTGCTGAACAACGCTGGTCTCAGTACAGATCCTCAGGTGACCCCTCTATTTACCTCTCTTTCCTGTGAAAACTGACTGTTTATTCCTACCCTTTGTTTCTTGTCTTTTTAACCAGTTACTCTTTTATGAGAGAACTTTCTCTCTTATTCTATGGATGCTTACTTTGCTTAAGAGCCTTCACCGAGGGACCTTGTCAAAGGCTTTCTAAGGCTGGGTCTACACTACCCGCCTGAATCGGCGGGTAGAAATCGACCTCTCGGGGATCGATTTATCACGTCCCGTTAGGACGCGACAATCGATCCCCGAATCGACGCTCTTACTCCACCAGCGGAGGTGGGAGTAAGCGCCGTCGACGGGAAGCCGTAGAGGTCGTTTTTGCCGCCGTCCCTACAGCGGGGTAAGTCGGCTGCGATACGTCGAATTCAGCTACGCTATTCGCGTAGCTGAATTTGCGTATCTTAGATCGACCCCCCCCCGTAGTGAAGATGTAGCCTGAGAGTCCAGGTACACTATATCCACTGGATCACTCTTATCCACATGTTGTTGACTCCCCTCAAAGAATTCTAATAGATTGGTGAGGCATGATTTCTCTTTACAAAAACTGTGTTGACTCTTCCAACATAGTGTATCTGATAATTCCTTTCTTTACTATAATTTCAGCCAACTGACCTGGTACTGAAGTTAGGTTTACCTGTCTGTAATTGCCATGATCACCTCTGGAATCTTTTTAACAATGGTGTTGAGGGGAAAGTACAGGAAATATAATCCATTAAATTTACTATAGAAAATACATTAAAGAAATTAAGATTATATCAACGTTTACGAACTGCAGGGTGCCTCAGAATTTGGGATCATGGTATATTGATATCCTACAAGCATATGACAGTGAAGGATGTATGAAACAAGCTGAAATTTTTAAACACTCAGAAAGTTCCCTCAGCCCCACTTGCAGTCCTTCCATAATCTCAAAATGCAGATATACCGTTGCATATGGTATGAGCTCTGACTTCTAACAGGGAGGCAGCAGCTAGATCTAGACAGTGGGATTTATGCCAATCAGTGTGGTGAACTCCTACTGGCAGAAAGTTAAGCCCTTCTCCCCCAGTGCGTGTTTGGCTTTTCAGCACAGCCCAAAATATGGGTCGTGCTGGCCAGGGATGGGTTAGCTGGAGGATGCGGTGATTCATTAAAACCTTTAAGCAGCATCCACTGTTGGGGCTTCGGTATAACCAGCCACACTTTAAAGCGGCTGGTGCCTAGAGTAGGGGGTTAGTGAAAAGACTAGCTCTCCTCCACCATGGGGGAATCCTATAAGAGATGCAACAGCCTCTATTGGCACAGGGGGTTGTGATTTGATTTCCCTTGTTTGCTCCCTTGATTAATCAAGCACACTCTATCTAACAGTATAATTACTGATAAAGGTTTCTGATGTTCATTAGTTATCATTTTTCTCTTCCTTCCAGACCTGCATGATTGGTCTATTGGTGCTATGCCAATTTGACTTTACAGGCAGCGGCATATGAAAAATGACACCAATAGAACTTGCTAAAATTTTCTAAAACAGGTATGGTAAAACATATAGTATTAACACAACACAATGTGGTATTATTTAGCATGACCTACGTAGCCCAGGGACAGACCCTGGTGTCAGGATTAACACTTGCTTTTCATTATTGCATGTCTTCTGTCAGATGAATGCAAACAAAGGCAGCTGAAATGGGATTGAAGGACTTCTTTGAGTGGAAAATAATCATCATAATACAAAGTGATTAGAAATCATTAACAAAATTGACGAGATTGATAATGCTGCAAGGGAGTCATCAGTTTTTGTCTTCTGTTCTGATTCTTACTGGAATGAACTGTCACTCAGGGGAACTAGATGGCAGTGTGTTGCCAGGTAGATTATGATCAAAGGTTTGGAGGCAGAGTCGATTAGTGGGAAATAGCTTTGGGCAAAGAACCTAGTGAATTTATAAATTCCCGCTCCTACGTCAAAGATTACAGCTTAATTTCTGAGGTGGCAAGTTCCTAATGTGAATTTTCCCTTCCTAAACCTAAATGGAGTTTCTGCCTGACTTAATGGCGTGTGGAACTCTGCCTCTGGCCCTCCCATTAGCATCTTGTAAACACCCATAGCTACCAATTTTCTAGAAAAGAGAAGTATAGCTGCACCATCCAAAATATGTAACATCAAGCTAGCATGCGTGTGGGCCAGTAAAGTGCTATGCAGCATTGGGGGTAGGGCGGGGGAGTTAAGCCTTAGAGCCAGGAAAATATAGTTGAGGGGGAATGAGGTGGGTTTGATGAAAAGGGCCCTTGCCCTCAGGGGCAGAGGAGGTGGGGAGTGTCCATGTCTGAGCTACTGGAGTCTGGGGGAGGGCCTTGCCCCTTGTAGGAGGGAGGGTTGGGAAAGCAGGCCTCTCAGAGGGGGAGGGAGAGGGCAGAACTTTAAGCACAGCGACAGGGCAGTGCACTTCAAAGACTGCAGCTGGCGTAGGTGTCTCTCTCTATGATCCCAGCCACAGTCATCTTATAATAATTGGTTCTCCCAAATTATCCTAATTGTGAGCTCAACTGTGAAAAGTGGGTGAGAGCTTGTAAAGTGTCACAATAACCTATAACAATAGATGTTGATAGGAAAAGTTGCAAAAGGGAGACAGACTGAATTACTCCCAACAAAAAGGCCCACGTCTGCAACTCAAGGACTGTGTTAAGATCATGCCTCGAAAACAAGAAAAGCAGGGAACTGGAAATCAGTGGACCAAAACTGGTGTGTCAGATATTAGGCTAACTGGGAAACAAAATAATGAGGGGATTGGGCATAGACAATTTATGCCTGATGATACTGGGGTGAGGACATATGTAAATGCGGGGCATGTGACCCCCCTCACATGTTGCCTCTGGGAGGAACTTCCATTCCTATCTCCCTGGGCCAGGGCAGCCAATCCCATTAGTTCTGGGGAGGCTGGAGCCAGCAGGGAGCATGTGCCCAGGGAGAGGTGCAGCAGGAGAAGGACAAAGCCACCCTCCCCTAGCGGCAGGCCGAACACAGCAAGCCAGGCAAGGACAGCTCAGCAAGTACCGAAATTGGGGTTAGGGGGCACTTGACCCTGCATGCCCCCCACTATATGTCACCTATGCTTGGAGGCCACATTGGATTTTTTTTATTTTGAAAAATCCCCACCTCCTCCTTTTTTCTTCGGTCTTCTTTCTCTGTCCAGGGGAGGAATGTGGATTAAGACTATCAATCGGGGTTATTACTAGTGAGAGGCAGTCTGAGTAGGGCAAAGTCACTGAAGGGGACCACAGAGCCCAGCCCACTATGTTTGAAGGTATTTCATCTCTTAAGACAGGAAGCTGCCTTACAAGTATGGTCTCAGATAGTACATTTTTCTTATCTATATTCTCCAAAACGCGATTCTGACATTTACTCCAAGCAGAAAAGCTGCACAAATATATGACTGCCTCACTATTTCCTAAAGGTAAAATTCAGGTGCTATTACCTGTCAACTCCATTGATTCACTCACCAAGCTGGGCCTAGTCAATTCCCTCTACTTCACAGGAAACTGGGCAAAGAAATGTGAGGATGGATTTACAAAGGAACAACCTTTCAGAATGAACAAGGTCTGAGACTAAGCTATGAAATGTCATAAATGCTGGTGGTCTGAAACAGGGAGAAAAACAGGGGAGAGACCTCAGTCCCTCCATTTTCAAAAGCCTGCCAGTCTCTAAATCATCACAGTGTCAGAGTTGTTTTCATTAAATCATAAGCATTCCCCTGCAATATCTGCAATTCAAACATCGCACTCAGTGCAACCAACAGAGGAACTGACAATACACAAACATGAAACTTAGGGTTCTAGTCTGTTCTCAGGCTGTGTCTACACAGCAATGTCAGCCTACGATTAGTGGGACTCAGGTCAGCTGACCTGTGTCAGGGAACCCTGGGCTTGAACATCCAGATTGCATTTTAACACTAGGTTAAGAATTTTCTAACTGGTTTTTGAACCTAATGCTCCGGCATCCACACTGCAGTGCACAGACCAGAGTCAAAGTAAACATATCCTAAGGTGCCTAGTACCCCCTACCCTGCAATGTTGACACTCTAGCCTATTGCCCACCCTGTTTCCTCACTGTGAGGGTGCTGATGGAACTCAGGTGCCCACAAGGCGTACAGGAGTACATAAACCGCATCATGAGCTCCTTTGGTGACTGTCTCAGTAGAATAACTGCAGTCAGAACCAGCAAAGCAAGCACGTGCTTGGGGCGGCACAATTCAATTTTATACTGAACTACCATCTAATCTGAAAATTGGGCTCTCCAACTCTAGGCCAAGTCACAGTGGCAGGAAAATGCCCACGTCCACCTATTCTTGGGAGAATTGGAACGTCAGTCTCCAGGGCTCCAAACATTTAAAATTAAACTTTTCAATTCTTAATATTTAAAATGAGATGCTCAATGAAGGTGTTTCTGTTTCTTTGGAGTTTTTTGGCCAATTTTGAAGTTTGACATAAAATGAAGGTACCAGAAGAAAAGCACATATCCCAGCCTGGCTGCTGCCAGCTGTGGAGTGGCAAAGTGCATCCCCATGGCCGGGGTGCAGTGTGCTCCAGCACCCTGTGAGCTCCCTTATTCCTGAACCCACTGTACCCCGAGAGGCAGTGATCAGGGATCCCGAGAGGGCTGCGGGAAAGTTTTGGGGCTAGCTCCCACTCACCACCCTCACAGTGCTCACTGCACCCCTGCAGACGCAGCTCCAGGGAGACCAGGGGCGGGGTCCGGGGGCAAGGGACAGAGAGCAGATTGGGACCAAGCACTGCCCTGCAGGAAGGGGGAGCAGCAGAGCACTTGGCTCAGCACAGCTGAGGAGGGATGACCCCCAACTTCTCAGTGATTGTGAGCCAGCTATTGCCCGTCAGCTTTGCTCCCTGCTCCGGGCAAGCTCCACGCAGCAGCAAGGAGTAGCTGGAGCAGGACGTGGGAACTGGCTCAGCCAGGCAGTAATGGCACTTCTGGCGGCTGCCTTGGCTGCCTGCTCCTCAGCGGCCGGGAACTCTGGGATACATCCAGAGGACTTCTGGGACCTGAGTTAAGTACACAGGAAACCAACAGGGCTCCGACCCTAGGTCCCAGCTTAACATGGATCCTGGGCTTAAATTGTTGTGTAGACATAACCTCAGTGTCAAAGCTGAGACATTGAAATATCAGAATAAATAGTGAAAAATAAATTGGTTCTATGAAGTATCACTTTTTAGCAACCCTAACTAGTTATAAGCAGCACAGGCAAGAAAATTTAACTTTTCATTCTTAACCATATTGTTTTCACTTTATCCTTTAAAAGTGACGTTTGTCCTCCTTTGCCTTGCTGCAGAATACAACTAAGCCAGTGCACATGATGTTCCAGAGAGGGAAATTTAATTGGACCTACATACAAACAGTGCACACACAGATTGTTGAGCTCCCATAGGTCAATAATGACTTCAGCATGCTCATACTGCTACCAGAGGACATCAGCAATGACATCACTGGCCTAGAAATGGTAAAGAAATTAATCATATTACTACGGGGAATTCAATTGTTTTTATGTCCTAGATGTTTAAATGGCTGCTGTCTGATGGTAAGTGATGCTACATTCTTGTATTAGGAACAGGTGAAAAGATCTGGCTCAGGAAAAAATAAGAACCAAAACATTGTCTAACACTCAGAGAACCTGAGCCTTTTTTGACCTATGGCAAGATTTTCGTAGATCCAACACTTTTTTTTCAGTTCTTGCTGTCATCCAGTCCTACAAGCAGAAGCCCCAAAATCCTCCAAGAAAGGCAGTTCTTTAGGCCCAAGCAAAACTAGAGACTACTAGAACCCTTGACAAAAAGCCAGGATAGAGGGGAACACTTCATACTAAATTATCTACATCTTTGAAGATTTCCCAGCACTAATCTGTAAGGACACCAGAGCCTGCAGCACCAATGTAATGAGCCTGCAGCCCTTACTCAGTCAGGACTCCCATTAACTTTAACTGGAGTTCTGCTGGGATGGAAGGTCTGCTGGATCAGTTCCAAGATATGCTAGAATGCCAAAAACTCAAGACATACAATATGGTTACAATCATGTACAACAGGCCTCTGCTGCTATTACGCTACAAATATTCAACACTGAAAGTATTCACTATGTGGGGTCAGGAAGGAATTTTCCTCCAGGTCAGCTTGGCAGAGACCCAGGGGGGTTTCACCTTCCTTTGCAGCGTGGGGCATGTGTCACTTGCTAGTTTGAACAAGAGTAAACAGTGGATTCTCTGTAACTTGAATTCTTTAAAACAAGATTTGAGGATTTCAGTAACTCAGCCAGAGGTTATGGTCTATCACAGGAGCAAGTGGGTATGATTCTGAGGCCTCCAATGTGCAGGACATCATATTAGATGATCATGATAATCCCTTCTGGCTTTAAACACTGAAATCTTCCAGTTACTGAACTAACCTACTGTAAGAAAACACGCTGCATTACAGTTGAGAAGACACCTGTAAACTAGCCAGAAGCTTTTCAGTGATCTTTACTATATTTATAAACCATCTCTATAATTTCTCCATTCAGGATTGTGAAGGACATCAACGTTAAGGAAGTTTCATTTTCACTGTGTAATTTTTGATTCTCTCTTTTTTAACTAACTGTAGCTAGAAAGAGACTTGACGTATATCCAGATGGACCAGCTCAGAAATGATGGAGAAAACAGATGTGGACGTGTATCTGCCCAGGATCAAAATGGAAGAGAATTATGACCTCAAATCTACTTTGAGCAGCATGGGGATGAGAGATGCCTTCGGTCAGAAGCGAGCTGATTTCAAAGGGATGTCTGAGAAAAATAATCTGGTTTTGTCAAATGCTTTTCACAAGTGTTTTGTGGAGATCAATGAAGAAGTCACTCAGGCTGCAGCTGCCAGTTGGCTTCTATGACAGCACAAAGTCTCATTTCTGCCATTCAGTTTGTAGCAGGTCACCCTTTCCTCTTCTTCATCAGGCACAATAAAACTTAGACCATCCTCCTCTTTGGCAGAGTCTTCTCCCCAAAACCACTCAGATTTCTGTTGCTAAACCGGATTTTGCAGCAGCAGGACTGTACCACAAAGACATTGCCTCAAGTGTCTAAATAACTTGGGTAATTTTACTTCACTTTCCTGTATTATTGGCCAGTCTTTGTAGGTTGGGGAACAACAAATAATTCAAATTACTAAGAAGTTTGCTCTTCTGTTCATATGGTTAGAGGACCTGATAATGATAATATTTGGCTATGGCCCTCAAAAGCACAATAAAAATGCACTGCTTGCTTTTTCCAATGGTTGCAAATTGCACTTTTTCTTAGTACAACCACAAAGCAAAAGAATAAGTTTGATATAGAGAAATACATCTCAGGAATAAAACAATTACCTGTGCAGACATACAAAGAGTACACAAGCAGGGCCAGATCTTCAGTAGGTGCGGATTGGAACACCTCCATTGAAGTCAATGGAGCTTGGCCATTTATACTAGATGAGGATATGGTCCACAGTTTCATCAGTTATATTGATTTAACATAGGCATGGCTAGCAATGCAATAAAACCATTTGAATGTAAATGTTTTGTAATCTTTACATTTCTACTGGCATTTTTTCTTGTTTGCAGACTGCTTGCAAGTGCTCTGGAAAAAGGGGTAAAGTGAGGTGTCAAAATTTGCAGGTGAAGAGCTACAAAAGAACCTCTCAAAACTGGGTGACTGGGCAACAAAATGGCAGATGAAATTCAATGTTGATAAATGCAAAGTAATGCACATTGGAAAACATAATCCCAACTATACATATAAAATAATGGGGTCTAAATTAGCTGTTACAACTCAAGAAAGAGATCTTGGAGTCACTGTGGATAGTTCTCTGAAAACATCCACTCAAGGTGCAGCGGCAATCAAAAAAAGCTAACAGAATTTTGGGAATCATTAACAAAGGGATAGATAATAGAACAGAAAATATCATGTTGCCTCTATATAAATCCATGGTATGCCCACATCTTGAATACTGCATGCAGATGTGGTCACCCCATCTCAAAAAAGATATATCGGAATTGGAAAAGGTTCAGAAAAGGATAACAAAAATGATTAGGGGTATGGAATGACTTCCGTATGAGAAGAGATTAATGACTGGGACTTTTCTGCTTGGAAAAGGGATGACTAAGGAGGGATATGATAGAGGTCTATAAAATCATAACTGGTGTGGAGAAAGTAAATAAGGAAGTGATATTTACTCCTTCTCATGACACAAGAACTAGGGGTCACCAAATGAAATTAATAGGCAGCAGCTTTAAAACAAACAAAAGATAGTATTTCTTCACACAATGCACAGTCAACCAGTGGAACTCTTTGCCAGAGGATGTTGTGAAGACCAAGAATATAACAGGGTTCAAAAAAGAACTAGATATAAATTCATGGAGGATAGGTCCATCAGTGGCTATTAGCCAGGATGGGCAGGAATGGTGTCCCTAGCCTCTGTTTGCCACAAGCTTGGAATGGGCGACGGGATGGATCACTTGATGATTACCTTTTCTCTTCATTCCCTCTGGGGCACCTGGCATTGGCCACTGTCTGAAGACAGGGTACTGGGCTAGATGGACCTTTGGTCTGACCCAGTATGGCGTTCTTATGTTTTTATGTTCTGTTTCCTCTGTAGGTAACATACCAATGGGCAAGTGCTGTACAAGAAACAACTCTGTAAAATATAAGAAATAAAATGCATTTCCTTACAACCATCTACTTTGTAATAATTTTACTTTCAGCCAGCATCAAACTAGGGACTAGTTCTCCACTGCCATCTTCTAGTTTTATGACTGAGTAACCTCACTGAAATCGATGGAGTCACACTGATGTAAACTAGGGCAATGGAGAATCAGGCCCTAAATATTTATTTGTAACTATTGTACAGTATGTTTATGCAGAACCCATATCTTCATAAAATTTGGAGTTAGAGCTGTTTGTGCAAATTCCCAGCAATCAGTTACAGTGGAGTAAAATATTAGAAGCACAGAGCTTTTGGAGTGGTTTCCTACCTTTTCAGGGGATGCTCCTAACTCTTTGAATTCAGGGTAGAGATTAAATAAACTGGGTACACTAGTGAACCTCCAGGTATATTGAAAATATTCCGGCCTGCCTGCAAGCACTTTGGAAGTCCATGTTTCTAGGACGCAGCACACACCTTTCTTCTTGGTTCTACTTCCTGAATGGGAAACGAACAAACATGAAATAACATTACATAAGGGTTTATTTATTTTATTATACTCACTATGACTGCATGAACACATTCCATCTAAATACTGTCCTGTTGAATATAACATGATAAATCTGTGTGCTAAAATATGACCCCAAAGAAGTCCCTTTTATGGTATACATCTGTACAGACACACTTTCAAGAAAAGGGCTCCTTCATACAGCTAACAGCCTTGGATTTTCAAAATACAAGACCAACCTATGCAGAATGAAGGTACCTATTTATTTCAGAATTCCTTTTCTGCTATCTTGGAGAGAGGCAACTCTTGGCTGCACATAAGCTATTAATTTTCATGCTGTGTCTCAGCATGAAATAAACAAACAAAAAACCTTTTGATTTAAAAAAAATGTTTCTACACTTCAGCATCCAGTGCACTGAGTGCAGATCAGTTTGTGTATCAAGGGATGTTCTTTAGCCCAGCCTTTACATTAAAAAGGGATACTAGCCCTCATCTTTCAGCTGCCTTGAATTAGAGTGAAACGTCCAACGTGGGAATATTTTAGCGCTCATTCCATGCATTCTTTGACAATCCTATTTTGGGAGTCTTGCGTCCTCCATTTAAACATCTGGTATTGGTCACTGCTGGAGACCGAATGCCAGGCTCAGTTTGATTGTTTGTCTGATCTGGCATGGCACTATCCATATTCCTAATGGTTTTAAATTAGGATGGTGGAGTCACAAGGCCTAATTGATCCTTGCATTACTCCAGTTTTACACTGGTATGTCTCATCTGAAATCTATGGAGTTACACTGGTTTAAGACTGGAATAATGCAGTGGAGAATCAGGCCACACAGAACACCAATCCAGCAGAAAGACAGATATTTGTGTTGTTTGGTGTAAGTTAAATAGTAGCTTTACTTATTTTAAACAAAAGAGAGTCGCAATGGACAACATCACCAGCCATTCTTACAGTTGGCCACTTGATGATATTTTTGCTCATCCTATGTCTAAAATACCATATCTTATAAAATCATTGTATTCATCTTCTAAATCTCTAAGATTGCTGTTTAAAATACATACAATGGATCAATAATCAGGTCAAACTTTACAACAATAATTTCTGGAAAGTGGTCAGGAGGAAGAGAAGGCTTAGGTGGGGAAACATATTGGGCACTAGGGGTGGAGAATTAAGGCTAGAAGGAAATGGAGGTACAATCTCATTTTATTTCTAAACTTATTTATTGCCAAACAAATATATGGTATGTCAACAATCAAGGCAAACATTACAACAGAAAGTTCTGGAAATTGGTGGGGAGGAGGTGTAAGCATAAGTGGTGAAACATATAGACCTGTAAGAGTGGATGATGTAGGCTGGAAGGAAGTGCAACTGTTCTATATATCTAAGCATATCAATTGCCTAACAAACAGACCCAGAACTTGGCCGAGGACACAAGTAATTCCTTCTCTCTCACAGGACTCTAAGGTAATGTAGATATTTGTGTAGACACAATTAGCTTTCTTTTAAACTTATTCTGAATTAGAGAAACCCTGGGCAGATTAAATGATAACATCCATGTCAGGCAGTGAAACAGGGCTTGAACATTTTCATCATGAGTTTAGTTTAGATTTCTGTTTTTAGAAAACAGAGTGTAAGAATTATAAACTTGTAGCGTTTTAAGAAAAGATGCTGATATCGGGCCAGATGAATCAAAGGAAGAATTTTCTTGAGTAGATGATAATCTTGTTCCTTAAAATCTTGAATTGGATAAATAAGGATAAATCTCTGCAGGTGGTAGTTCTTTCTCTGAGATGGCACAACACAGAAAATTCGTGGGCCAAGGACTAAATTGTTGTTCCCCTGAGGGGGAAGAAAAAAGATATTTTTAGTTTGCCACCTTCTTGTTTGACTTCTCATGACAAAAGAATCCATGGCTTAGTATGTGTTTGGATACTCCATAATGAACCATGTTGACAGTCAGGGAAACCTAAGAGGCCAAGGCCTGAGAGCCAGATGATCAAAGGTATTTAGGCAACTAAAGATGTATATTGGTGTGTACTGGGATTTTCTAAAGCACCTAAGCAGGTTAGGTGCCTAAGTCCTATTGGAATCAATCTTTAAATAATAATAAAGACCATGCATGATTTGCGTGTCATACAAGTACCTAAGGATCGATTTACAGCAGAGACTATAGGTCAGATATTCTAAGGGAGTCTGGAATTATTGTCAACTAGATACATTTTCCAGTTGCTGAGGAAAGTTAGTTTGCCCTTATACAGAGAAAACAACACAAGCTGGAGACTAAGGTAAAATCCTGGACCTACTGAATTCAACTGGAGTTGTGTGGTTGTTGTCAACTGAGCCAGGATTTCACCCCAAATCCCTGAGGGTATCAGATTCTGACAGTGAGTAGCAACTCACTGCTTGAGTAGTCCCATTGAAATGAACAGGACTACTCCAGGAGAAAGCCCTATTCAACATCCGTAAGGGTCTTTGAAATCAATTGGACTACTAAAAGAGGAAGGTATTACTCAATTTCAGTCCACATATCAGAATTTGACCCCTAGTATTTTCTTAGTCCTTAATCTGGCCAAAACTTTCACCAACTCCAATAGGAATTTAGACAGTACAAGTTCTGAATAAAGACAAATTAACGATTTTTTTTGTTCATGATAGTACTAAATTCCATATTGATGCACAACGTGTTTATAGGAAATGAAAAATGTTGTATGTCCATTTGGAAAATCATTAGCAGAGGAGAACATTAAGCTGGGAAATACACAGGTTCCTGCAAACCAAAGTCAGCAGGAAACCACAACTAAATTGCAGTTGTCTAAAAGAGATACTGTTTTACAGCTATAAATATGGAGGACAGAAGACTATAGCCGGATTAAAAAAAATAATTAATAAATCCAGTTACAATTACCAGGTGAGACACAATATATATGTGGACAATCAAACACATGTCATTCAGAAATCTAGGGGTCTTTGGAAGCCCTGTGCTTCCTATAATAGATATCAGGGTAGTAAGGAAGTGCGGAGGACTGAAGGAGAAAACAATAGTTAACCAGTACATTGAGGAAGGGTCCTTCTTTGTCCCCCGAAAACAAAAATCAAAACTACTACTCCAGTAATCAAAAAAATGTGAATTCAATGGAGTTTCTTATATGAATAAAATTATGCATGTTCCTTTTCACTACCCACACTCTGTTCATTACTTTTGGCTACAGTGGCTCTATGGCAGTAGAGGATCCCTCTGTGGAGAAGGATTCCCAAGGGGAATCCACCATATTTAGGGCAGGTCTGTGTTGGAGGATCAGTGCAAATATACAGCAAAGGGGGGTAGACTCTGACTCCTAGTGTCTTATCTTTCCTGGAGTCCACACAGATTATACAAGAATGGTAATTACATTTTCTAAATGACAAAAGTTATTCTAGGGATTGCATTCTAATTAGTTATGAAAGTTACCTTTAAGCAACCATTTGGACATAATAAATAATAATTTTGGATATATGATAATGCCAGTGGGTGTTGCAAATGCTTTATATCCCAAAACCTTGCAAGATACCCCACCATAATCTAGCAAGCTTCAAACTTCATCTCTGATGGCCAGGTAAGCATTTCTTCCATTTAAGTTTAACATTTTAGTTACTGTTATAATTGGTGAAGGGAAGTTTTGTAAGTCCTTTCTCATACTCAATCCATTTTAGGATTGTATAGATTAGTCCAGCTGTCCAGAATTTTACATCCCCAGAGGATTGTGTATTAAAGTTGCAAGGCAGGGGCTCAGGAGTCTATTCCTGCCTGTGTGACTGTGGGCAAGTCACTTTGGCAAAATGTTCAGATGTGGGTGCCTAAAAGTTATCAGTTAAACCCAGATTTAGGTACCTAAAGAAACAACAAAAAGAAGAACAGGAGTACTTGTGGCACCTTAGAGACTAACAAATTTATTAGAGCATAAGCTTTCGTGGACTACAGCCCACTTCTTCGGATGCATCCGAAGAAGTGGGCTGTAGTCCACGAAAGCTTATTCTCTAGTAAATTTGTTAGTCTCTAAGGTGCCACAAGTACTCCTGTTCTTCTTTTTGCGGATACAGACTAACACGGCTGCTACTCTGAAACCTAAAGAAACAACCTGCTTTTCAGAAGGCCTGATCCCCACAGATCCTGTTGGTTTAAGGTAAATTACAATGCATTTATATCAGTGTAAGAGCAAAATTTGGCTTGCAGAATTTACATAAAATGTTGCAGATGTCATCACTTTCCAAAGCCTATGACATTGCTACAGATAATCATCAACTCTTGTGAAATGTGTAATTTGCCAGCTGTTGATGATTAGGAAAAGAAATTCTCAGTAATTTTCTTACTTTTTCCATAACAAAGCATTTTGCATTAACAATAACACACAAACTTCTCTTCTCAGCCTCAGATGTCAGTAAATCTGTGCATATTTTTGAAGAGAGTCTGAGTTGGAAATGAAATATTTAAGTAAGAAAATCACAGAATCATAGGAATGGAGGACTGGAAGGGACCTGAACAGGTCATCTAGTCCAGTCTCCTGCCCTGAGGCAGGACTAAGTATTACCTAGACCATCCCTGACAGGTGTTTGTCTAACCTGTTCTTAAAACCTTCCAGTGATGGGTGGTCAGTTCATGATCTGTTCCTCCTTGCATTTTGCTATGACCCTGGGAGAACCTTTCCCAGACGTGAAGAAGAGCTCTGTGTGTCTTAAAAGCCTGTCTCACTCACCAACAGAAGTTGGTCCAATAATAGAGGATACCTCACCCATCTTGTCTCCCTTGCAATTAGGAAATTTTTCCTAATGTCAGATCTAAATATCCCTTGCTGTGATTTAAATCCTTTACTTCTTGTCCTGTCCTCAGTGGCTAAGAACAATTTATCACTTTTCTTGTTATAATAACCTTTTACGTACTTGAAGACTTTGTGATCATACCCCCCTCAGTCTTCTCTTCTCCAGACTAAACAACCCAACTTTTTCAATCTTTCCTCATAAGCCATGTTTTCTAGACTTTTAATATTTTTGTTTTGATCTTCTCTGGACTTTCTCCAATTTGTTCACATCTTTCCCAATTGTGGTGCCCAGAACTGTTGGGGCCTTATCAGTGCTGAGTAGAGTGGAAAAATTATTTTTCACGACTTGCTTACAAAATGAAAGGTGATGTTGTATAACACAATTTCAGAGAGACAACAGTGGATTAGAATTTGGAAGGGGAAAGCCACTAGATCACCCACTTGCATAGTGAAGAATCTCACCTAAGATGAGGGAGACCCACATCCAATTACTAATTTATATTAAGTGGAAAAGCTTCAGTGGGAGAGACTCACTGCAGACTACCCGATAGCCTAGGCCTCACAGCATTCTCCTGAGCAGTGAGAAATTCAAATTCAACTCACTGTTCCAAATCAGGCAGAGGGGGTAACTGAACCTCAGTCTCCTACATCCCAGGTGTATGCCCTAACCTTTGGGCAGAAGTTAAATGGGACATCACCACCATCTATATACTGGGCTAAAGATGAGTGGGGGAGGGACAAGGAGCACAGCACCAGCCACTTAACAAATCTAACCTGAAATGTTTTTTGGCCCAAACTCTTTGGTAAATTTGTGTCAAATTTGTGAATAGTTTCAGATTGACCAAGATTACGTTTTTTTAGCAGATAAACTATGTGCCAGAAAAACTTCACCCAGATCTTTTTATCTATTTGTGAAAGTCTTGGAATACCTCCCTGGGAAGAAACCAAGGGTATCTCTTTTCAGAGTTAATGGAGACAGATTAGAGTATTATGTTCCTATCAGTCAACCGCAGTTGGAAAATGCATTGCAATAAATAGATGTTCACACATCTTACACAGTGTATATTTCTTTTATAATAGAATAAGCTGATTCATTAATACCTTATCACATATTAATCAGATCATTCTCTACCCATTGTCTGTTGTTGTTACCTAGACACCAGGGGTCAAATTAGGCTCTCATTTACACCTGTGTATATCTGGACTAACTCCTCCAAAGTTGCTCTAGCTATATATGGGTGCAAAAGAGAGCCTAATGTGGCCCTGATCACATACAAACAGAAATTGGAGCATCCAAGAATCCCTCTCAGGAAGCCTGATTTTGAACTCATACTGCTGTAAATCATGAGTAACTCCCCTGAAGTCAGATGGGGAGATGCATCAGTGTGTTTCATTGCTCTAAGAAACTGTAGAAGATTTTACTCATTGTAGCGTTGTACATTAGCCACAGAAGTGGAAGAAAAAGGATAGTCTCAATTTCCTGAGTGGAGAATTGGAGATGAGGCAGTTTCCTTAATGGGAATTCTTTTTTTAAATGTCTGTATCACAATCTTCCCAAAACTTATGCCCATTTCAATCCTGAGACCAGACATGTGTGTATAACTAGCAAGAAAGCCACTGAAACCTTCTGATGTAGTAAGAGGTTGAGAAAAGAGACTGTTGAACTCTGTTGATTTGGCCATGTACATTGGCCAAACCGGACGGTCTCTACGTAAAAGAATAAATGGACACAAATCAGATGTCAAGAATTACAACATTCAAAAACCAGTTGGAGAACAGTTCAATCTCCCTGGCCACTCGATTAGTGAGACCTAAAAGTTGCAAAATTACAACAAAAAAATTTCAAAAACAGACTCCAACGAGAGACTGCTGAATTGGAATTAATTTGCAAATTGGACACCATTAAATTAGGCCTCAATAAAGACTGGGAGTGGATGGGCCATTACACAAAGTCAAACTATTTCCCCATGCTTATTTCCTCCCCCCCCCACCCCCCCGCCACAGTTCCTCACATCTTCTTGTCAACTGCTGGAAATGGGCCATTTTCATTACCACGATAAACATTTTTTTTCTCTCTCCTGCTGATAATAGCTCACCTTAACTAATCACTCTCGTTATAGTGCGTATGGTAACACCCATTGTTTCATGTTCTCTGTGTATATATATATATCTTCCTCCAGTATTTTCCACTGCATGCATCCGATTAAGTGGGCTGTAGCCCACGAAAGCTTATGCTCAAATAAATTTGTTAGTCTCTAAGGTGCCACAAGTACTCCTGTTCTTTCTGTTGATTTGGTTTATGTTTTTCCTCTGCAGCTTTTCATTTTCACAATGAGCTCCATCAGTGAAGCAACTACTAAATTTGCCCTTGACTTTTTCAAAGTATTGAACAAAGATAGTCCATCTGATAATATCATCTATTCTCCTCTGAGTATCTCAGCTGCCCTGGGCATGGTCCTTCTTGGGGCCAGAGGTAATACTGCCACCCAGATACAAAAGGTAGGTGTCAATAAGTCAGTTGTTTTATACCTTCATTTTTGTTCAACAATGGCAGACCATTCCCTCGTGCAATGTCACCTGAGCTCCTCAAACCTTTTCTTTTCTGCTAATTCAGAGCAGTTTCCTTTTCCAGGGGTAATAAAGCCTGCACAAGCAGCAATTGCCCTAGTTACGGTCTGAAAGGCAATTCTATATTGAATGGAATTGAACTTTATGGGGTTGAAAAGGTGCCTGGCAGAAGCTGCAGGCTGAGAACATAATTGTGAACTGGAAATAACATATTCAGCCCAAGAACAAGAGATTTCCCGCCTCAAGCCCTGATCTTGCAACCATTCCATACATGTGTGTCATTACATACATGAGTAGTGCATAATGGTACTTGAGTGTGTTATTGTTTGTGAGACGATGGCCTATGTCAGGGGTTCTCAAACTGGGGGTCGGGACCCCTCAGGGGGTCGCGAGGTTATTATGGGGGGTTGTGAGCTGTCAGCCTGCACTCCAAACCCCACTTTGCATCCAGCATTTATAATGGTGTTAAATATATTAAAAAGTGTTTTTAATGTATAACGGGGGGTCGCACTCAGAGGCTTGCTATGTGAAAGGGGTCACCAGTACAAAAGTTTGAGAACCACTGGCCTATGTTGCTGCTTCACTTACCCTCTGCCGAGGTTGGTCTATTTTGGCCTAGAGCAGGGGTCAGCAACGTTTGGCACGTGGCTCACCAGGGTAAGCACCCTGGTGGGCCGGGCCAGTTTATTTACCTGCTGACACGGCAGGTTCGGCCGATCGTGGCCCCCACTGGCCCAGATCACCGTCCCGGCCAATAGGGGCAGCGAGAAGCGGCGCGGGCGAGGGATGTGCTGGCTGCGGCTTCCCACCGCCCCCATTGGCCCAGAACAGCAAACCGCGGCCAGTGGGGGCCACGATCGGCTGAACCTGCCACGTCAGCAGGTAAATAAACTGGCCCAGCCTGCCAGGGTGCTTACCCTGGCGAGCTGTGTGCCAAACGTTGCCAACCCCTGGCCTAGAGGGATGTTTGAACCTCTTGGCCAATAGCTCAGCCCCAGCAGAAGAGGTCATCTCAGATACAGAGAAACATTTCCTCAATATTTGCAATTTCCAGCCCCTCATCTTCATTTTATTCATACCGCCTGCTGACATTTCTGTCTTGTGCATTATATCAAAAGAGAGAGATGTAGCCTACATGGTTATTTCAGAAATGTGTGTCTCTCAGATGCAGGGTCCTTTTTAGTTGTGTAACCCTTCTGCCCATCTAAGTTGGCAGCAACAAGGGCCGGGTTCTGTATCTAGGGGTTCCGTTTCAATAACACAGTGCAAAACCGGCTCGAGCCCCCACCCAGTGACCTGGGACAATTATATACCACCCCCTGGGCGCCTCTAAGAGGCAATACTTCCCCTCTCGCAAGCACAGAGTCTGAGTGTAACAGAAAATGTTTAATAACATGAGGTAAACGACATCAGCATTAAATTGGAAAAACACCACAACTAGAGTTCATAGACCAAACCATGAGCGAAGACCCACCCCAGCAAATTGGGCCGTGTCCTCTCCCGTTGGTTCTTGAAACCAGCGACCCAAGAATCACCAAAGTCCCAAAAGTCCGACAACCCCCCAAAGTCTCTGTCCCTGATCAGTGCAGCCCCAGAGTTCAAAAAGGGGGGTGTGTGAGCAGGGTGTTAAGGGGCACCTTACGTGATCCGAGGCCAACCAGCTGCTTCTCCGTGGGGTTCCACCCAGCCTTCACCACGAACTGCTCCACTCCACCCGCAGTCCCACTCCTGCCGTCCCACGAACTGCTCTGGCAGCTGCTCCGCTCCGCTCACCGACCTGTGAGCCGTGCCGCTCCGCCCTGCTCCGCTCACCGACCTGTGAGCCACGCCGCTCCGCCCCGCTCCGCTCCGCTCACCGACCTGTGAGCCGTGCCGCGCCGCGCTGCTCCGCTCCGCTCACCGACCTGTGAGCCGCTCTGCTCTGCTCCAGCCGTCCCTTGGGCCGCTCCCACAAGGCTCTGTTCTGTTAGCTGCTCCTCCAGCCGCTCCACTCACCGACCTGTGAGTCGCTCAGTGCCACTCCAACCGTCCCACAAGGCTCCACTCTGCTAGCTGCTCTGCCAGCCGCTTAGCATTATAGCTTCAGGCTCCCCCACTATTTAACACCGCCTCAGTGATTTCAGCTCTTTTGTGATTTCAGCTCATAGTAGGGGAGCCCCAGTGCTAGTGCACCACTGGCCCAAAGTGAATTCAGTTCAGCAGTCTGTAACTAGACTTCTAATGGAATCAAAAGTTAGCTCTGATATTCAACAGTGGAGAGAGGAGGTAGTGCAATTGGTGTTTCAACCCCTCTGAGAGGGCCCATACCATCAGGTACAAATACCTGTCCCCATCCTCTCTCAATTCACTGGGTTTTGTAACCCATGCCCCTTGACAAGCACATGCTACTTAGGTAATGGTGAATGACTCACTCAGTCCTTCTGTCATACACAGTTCCACTGGCCTTGATTCACAGAATCAGGGTAACAAAACTTTATTCTTCCTGCCCCAATAACAGAGAAACTGGGGATCCCACACCAGCCAAAGTAACCACTTTGAGTTGCTGTTGTTTCATGCCAGGCGAGTGGGTGTGCCTATGCAAACAAGATCAGCCCCTGGAGTTCTTTTCCACACTCGCCATAATTCACCACCAGATGTCAGGGTACAGCTCATCCTGACTCTGCTTACAGTTGCTTACTATGAACGTACTGAGCATCAGATTTACTAATGCTGAAGTGTTACAAGTTGGTCGTAGTTATAAAAATATTATTTGAATATCTAGTTTGGCAAAAGTATTAACCTATTTTTGGATCCCATGAACCTGTATGAGTCACATTTTTCACTGGAAATGGGTTTGAATTTCTCAGGCTTGGGTTGCTCAGGAGTTAGTACTAATCAAGAATCATGTTTTATTAGTCTTTGAATACAACTGTCATTATTAGAACTTCCAGATAGATATTTTGCTGTGAAGGTTAGACATGGGACCCAATACAGTTAGCAACTGTAAAGGGATATGCACATGAGAGGAATGAAATTTAAAAAAAAAAAACAGGTTCCAGTTCTATTGCCACAGAAGTCATCGGCAAAACTCCTGTCCACTTAAATATGGGTGGGAGCTAACTCTGCATTTGACAAACACTGCATTTGTTGGAATTAAACCTAGCAAACTCTGAAAGCATTTCCACTGGTTTTGAGATTGTTCCTTAAATTTAGGTTTTGTAAATAATAAGCTTTTATCCAAGTCCTAATCCTGTGATAGGATCCACTATTGCAGATCACTGCATGCCTGCAGAACACTACTGAATTTATTGCCCTATTGCAACATAGTATAAAAAGGTGTAAAAACTGAATATTATGGGCAGAAACAGGAAGTGAGTTCTACAATCATAGAAATATAGCTCACCTTTCTGGTGATTTTAAGTAGTAATCACCAAATGGTTGCTGATTTTGATGTCAATGGATGCACTGGGGCATCCAGTGACAAAAGTTGAGAATACTTGCCTTTGACATCATGATGTCCATCTCCAGTAGAAAGGACAGTAGGTAAGACAGACAACTGAACTTTCTCGTGACAAGTTCAGTTTTATATATTGTCATAAGTAAATCAATATAGTGTATGATTGTTGCAATCTTACATTTCCACCTCAGGTTCTTCGCTTCGCTGAACTTAGAGAAAATGAAAATCCAGGAACAGGAAGGTCTTCGGAAGCAACAAGTGATGAGAATTCAGAGAGCAGTTGCAGACTACCTCTTCATCCCCATCTGCCGGTATCTTAGAACAAATGTTGAAGTTGGACAAACTTTGGAGAATTTGAACCTAAACTCAAAATTGGCAGATTAGATTTATAACATAAAAATAGGGGGGGAAATGCTATGATGGTAGGTGACAGTAGGGAGAAGGATAAAAATGTATACAAGATAGCAAAGAGTAAGGTTTAGGATTTGTTTTATTGAAAATGCTGTACAATTATATGCTTGATTTGTGAATGCCATAATTGCAACTGCATTCACAAGTGATCAGTTTCTTGCTATTTCAGTGGGCTCCTACCAGGATCATGAGCACATGTGCATGTTTAAATCTGACATACAGAAAGCATTTGCAACTGTACTACCCTGAACATTTTTCATTGTTCAGCAAATACGCATGTGTAGTGCTCCATAAGTAACAAGTGGAACATCCCAAAAGAGCCACGGATTCCTTAGTCCTTATAATAGAGCTTTTGCTCCATAGATCTCCAGACTATCAGGAACAAGAACAAGTCAGAGAAGGCAAAGGTAGTTAAGTTATTGAATCCGAATTGTTTCATAGGAGAACAATTATTTAAAAAAAAAAACAACAGTGCCTCTGTTACTCTCAGCCTTTTTCAGTCAGAAACAAACTACAGCAACTTTGTGTTATTTGAAGGTTCCTGATGATCAGTGTGATATACCCGGAGGGATTCATTCCCAGTTTCATGACATCTTCTCATCAATCAACAAACCTACCACTTCTTATGAGCTGGCTATTGCCAACAGACTGTATGGAGAAAAGACATTCAATTTTCTTCAGGTGAGTTGCACTGGGGTTCAGATTAATGGCCTGTGACATTGTAGGACAGAGATGGACAACATGGGCTTAGTTCAGTTGAGGTCCCATTTCTTGCTGACTTGGATGGGAGTTGTGTCCACTTAAACAAGGGTGGAGTTGATCCCCTGGAGGTACTGAATAGTAGGGCAGAACAGCCAATCATCTTAAAATAAATCCATATGGGAAAGTGAGCTAGAATTATTCTGGCTCATGCAAATTCAATAAAATTGCTAACTATGTTCTGGGGTTTCATGCTACATTTTTTACCAATTCATTTCACATTATTTACAAGGCCTCACCATTTCATTTGTGTGAAATTTCATAGGCACAAAAACTTTTCTCAAATCAGCTTTCAAAATTCGCTTCTAGTTTGAAATTTCATGTGCAAGTATCATTGCAATCATCCTTAGTTATTTTGGCTGGTGGGAAAAAGAAACATTACAGGACAGTGCTTCAAAACATTCGTGAATTACATATAAATATACAGTCACAGACACACTAGGTTAGACTGGGATAGAAGTGGCGAGACAATATATATAGGTTTCTAGTTCCAGGATAAATTCAGGGTTCTACCTGTAGAACTAACAGAAAGACCTGTAGTGGGTCCTAATTCCACCAGTTTCTCCTGTTCTGAAGTCCACCCAAGATAGAAAGTAAACTTGAGAGACCTAAGGATTGGTTGCTGCAAGAGGAAGCAGCATCTATCAAATCTTTCCACTGAATGGGAGAAGAAAGTGGCCTATGTGAAAATGGTCCCCCAGTCCTTTAGAGCATAAGCAGCCATTTAAGGACCCACCAGAGGACCTGTGACAACAGACATTCTGGTTATTCAAGAGCGACCTAGGTTCACCTTCCATTGTGTAACCAGAACCTGATGTTCTGTAAATGCCTGCTAAAGTAGCTAGGTTGCCAGGGGGATATATGTGTTTATTGCATCTAAAAACCAGAGAGTAAATCAGCCTTACATAACAAGATCACATGCAAAAGCAAATACTAGCCTCACCACAGCAAAACTCCTTAAATCTGATGAGTAGTCATTATTATTTGTACAGTAGTAGAACCAGGATCAGGGCCCTCTTGTGCTATAATTCTATAGAAACGTAGTAAAAGACAGTCCCTGCCCCAAAACTTACAATATAAATAGAGAGAACAGACACAGAGGTAGGAGAAAAGCATTATCATTATCCTTACTTCACAGATGGGGAACTGAGACACAAAGATTAAATGACTTTCTCAAGGTCATACAATGGGTCTGTGGCAGAGTCAATCAGCTGGCAGAACTTCAAAGAGGTTCAGTGTTTGACTGTTTTATGTAAACTGTCCAAACCTATGTGGCCCTGTATCCCTACACTCTACCCAACTGGTCCAGTTCATTCTGCTAGTCCTCACAATGTCTCATCTTGAGCATGTACAAACACACTTTTGAATATTTTGTATATTTCTTGCAGTGTTGCAGAACTAAAAAGCAGGGATATTTTATTTTATTCGGGAGACATCCTAAAAGAGACCTGTTTTCTGATGTATTGTTCTGACATTCTCTCTTATTGTACAGCAATACCTATCCTGCATACAGAAGTTATACCAGGCTGAATTGAAACCAGTTGATTTTCAGAATGCTGCAGAGGAAACCAGAAAGCAGATAAATTTGTGGATTGAAACCTTTACCAAGGGTAAGGACAAGTCAGGCATTGGCTGCTATTTCTTGATATTTAATAAAAAAAAATGAGGTAAAGTGTACAAGGTGCTTAAAAACCTGCAGGAGAACACTATTTTGTCATAATTGGAGCACGCCCAGTATGGAGCTGCAGTAGCAGCTCTCAGCAATTTGACCACCTGAATGACCTGAAGATGGATCATTAATTCCCACAGAGAAAACATATTTGAGGAGAACAGAGTAGCCAGCAGACTCTGGACCTAGTACAACACCCATTGAAATCAACAGGAATTCTTCTGACAACTTCAGTGGGTGCTGGATGAGACCACCTGTGAGTCTGATTGCATTGAGTTTAAGGAATTATCCAATCCGATGCAAGAGGTATTGGGCAAGGAGAGGGGACCTTCAAAAAGTACCTTGATTTATGAGCTCCTCTACAGATAAGGTAAATGACAGTGCCCTACCTAAAATTTGACCTGGATCCAAGACTAGTCAGCAGAAAAAGAACAAAATGGCCATTTTGGGAGATGACATCTGTTCTCCGTTGTTCACTTGAGGCACATCAGTGTGTCAGTGTGGGGAAGCTACAAAGATGCTGCTTGTGTTGTACTTGTTCTGTGAATAGATAGAGGACTTCAGGCTCTTAGGCCTGTCAGTCTAACATCTTTCATGTGTGTCTAGTATCATGTTTATATTCTTATACACAGTTACATATATGCACTGTACATCTATGTTATTACAATGGATAAATGGAACTAGAGTTATTGAACTGCCAAAACAAAATAATTTGCCTCCATATTTTTAAGGTAAAATCAAGGACTTCTTTGGCCCACAGGCTCTTTCTGGAGATACTAAATTAGTCCTCGTGAATGCGGTCTACTTCAAGGGGCAATGGGGAGAGGAATTTAAGAAAGAAAACACCAAAGAAAGACCTTTTCAGATTAACAAGGTAAATTACAGAAATACACATATCACTTCATTGCTCCTATTGTTTTACATGGTTGGCAGACAATGGGGAGCTAACATGGGATATGGCCTCTTGAATCTAGGGCTCCTTTATGGCCTAGGGACCAGCTCTGGGGGTGAAGAGGGAGCTGTTTCCCAAAGCTTCTGCTAGGAGAATGCATCATGCCTGACATAGGTACAATGCCTCACAAAGCCACCTGGGGCACAGGGGAAGCCAGTGTATAAGAAGCTGAAGCATCTGCCGTTCTTTGTGGCCTGTCAGCTCTTCTATCAGGAGTGGAAGTGCTCAGGGCAAAGCCCCGCTTTCTCCCCTTCCCCTTTGGAGTTGCGTGTGCAGTTAGGTTCGCTACCCTTTTGCACTCATGTGAGCAAAGACCGGCTGGCCCCTGAGCAGAGGCCTAGCATAAGGATGCTTCTTGTACCTTCCCCCACTACACTCCTAATTTGGAGCAGTCCACAGTCTGGCCTCTAATCATTTTCTTCATAGACCCTTAACTGGATTGCTTGTATTCAGACCTACAATGAGTTGTTCTGCTGCCACATTTACAATGACTGCCCCCAAGAGATCCATTTAGTCTGTGTTCAGTTTCCACATTCTGTCACCAGATTGATCTCCCTCCTCATTAAGGTTGAATACTGAAAGTGGGTTTTTTTCGGTGACATTTAGGTACATTGTCCCTGTGCTACTCCACCGCCCTCCCCATGTTGTGTGGACAATGAATGTAGAGTAGCCAGCTTCGTATTGCTTCAGTTCAGTTTCACCTTCTGTTGGTCGCACATTAGCATAATGTAGCAAAAATAGGTTGGCAACACTGCAGGGAAACATTTGTTTAGCTAAAGGAAAATTGTTCCTAGTGGAACCTGTTTCCATGAAATTGTTTTGTAAACGTCTATTGCTCTTAGGTTTTGTAAATTTCTGGGTCAATTTGACCTGAGATCATGCTTTTAAATGGAAATATAAATTAAAGAAAAGATGAAAAGCCTGTAGTTTTAATATCCTTAGCATGGTTCTCAAGTTGGACAACCAAACGGTGAGGCACACAATATCAACAGCAACTTCTGAAAGTGTTGGTCCAAAGAAATAGCATTACCTCTTCTTCTAAACCTTCTATTCTTTGGGAGGTGGGTGTGCCGGCACAGGGAGATAATAAATGGTATCTTAGCTTTAAAGGGGCAGTGGAAAAGCAGCATGGTGGAATTCTGGATCATGGGAATGGGCTTTATGGGGTTTCCCAGTCTCCCCTCCCCCAGTACTTCACTGACCCCCTTTCCCTTGAGTCCAAGATAGAGATGAAACTGTTGTGAGATGTTCGAAGAGGTTCAAGAGAACTTTATACCTTTCTTCGGAAGGTGATTATCTGGCCATGAACAACTACTGCAGCATTTGGGTCCAAGTGAAGATGCAATACAAGGAAAAATGTTTTAATGCTGGAGGATATATTGTATGTCTCTCACTTGTTACTACTTGTCACTGCTTTCAGACTACAAGCAAACCTGTGCAGATGATGTACCAGGAGAGCAGGTACAAAATAGCTACAATAGAGGAGCATCAGAGTCAGGTGCTTGAACTCCCATACAAGGGTGGTGACCTGAGTATGTATATTCTGCTGCCAAAAGACAACATGGGTCTAACACAGGTAAAGTTACCTATGATGAGATAGTAATCTTATAACCAGAATATGAACATGGATAGATAGTATAGGACAAAATTACTTTCCTCTTCTTTGTTGCAGAGTATGCAGCATTTTGAATAGTAAATCTGAAGGCAGGCTGCTTATGTTGTTCCTAGGTCTATTGAATTTTCAGAAAACAAACAATTAGCCAGCCATTTTATTCTCCAAATAGGGCACGGTGACAATGTAATTAATAGCTAATTGCTACATTTTTGTATTATCAACCTTTCTAAACAGTTAATACCCACACAGACTAGTCTAAAAATGAATAAATAATAAACGCAAAGAATATAGGTAACACATCGGCAGATCCACAGAGGCTGTCTGCCACATATTGCTGCCAGACTTAACATCTGATCCAGCTCCCTAACCCTTCTCCCATACAATTCGGTTGCAAAACACCCACTGACTTCACTGGTGCAGCATCAAGTCCTTTAGCTTTAATGGTAGAGGTCTGAGCGCTGAAGTTAGAAGTTCTACCGTTGACTCCCACTGGTGACCCACCATTGTGGTCATTATATTTACATTAAAAAAAAAGAAAACAAGATTCTATAACCAACACTGGACAAACACTTATTTGGAAATCTTTAGGGTACGGCTACATGGAGATAAAAGCCCTGCAGCTGAGGGGCTAAAAATTGCGGTGTACACGTTCAGGCTTAGGCTGCAGCCCGAGCTCTCGGATCCTGTGATGGTGGAGGGTCCCAGAGGTTGGGCTCCAGCCTGTGTCCAAATGTCCACACAGCAATTTTTCAGCCATACAGCCCAAGTCAGCTGACACGGGCCAGCTGTGGGGTTTTATTCCTTTGTAGACATACTCTTAGTGTACATCATGCTACTGATCCCAGTAGTATTGTAAGAATCATGCCTGATGTGGTTATCACAGTGTGAATGAAAAATTATTTTTTCCAATTTCTCACATAGTTGCGTGTCTTATTGATTTTGATGCATAACCACAAGATTCTGATTCCCATGTATCTTTATACCTGCAGCTGGAAAAGGAACTTACCTATGAGAAATTAACAACTTGGATTAGCCCTGACCATTTGAAAGAAGGTGACGTGGATGTGGCTCTTCCTCGGTTCAAAGTCGAGACAAGTGCTCAACTTAAACAATATTTAGAGGCTTTAGGAATGACCGATGTATTTCACCCAGGAGTATCAGATTTATCTGGAATGGCAAAAGAAGGTGGCCTGTTTGTGAGTCAGGCTACCCATAAGGCTTATATAGAGGTCAATGAAGAGGGCACTGTGGCAGCAGCTGCAACTGGAACTGGCATAAGTACAAGCGTACTAAGAATGCCTGTACAGTTTGTGGCTGATCACCCTTTCCTCTTCTTTATCAGACACCAAAAAACCAAATGCATTCTCTTCTATGGTAGAGTCTCTTCTCCTTAAAGGAAAATCTCTAATTAACCCGCAAGATCCTGGGCCACAGAATTATAGTACAGAAAATACAACAGAAATGTTATTCTCTTCATTTTCTCTTTTCCTTGCACTGTATCTAGATAGTGACTCCATAGTTATGGGTGAAAATGCACACTATACTCATAGCAGGACTGTAACACTAGCACTACAGTCCTATCTTGTCTGCTGTTTCCCTCCCCCGCAAAGTTGCTTCTGGTTCCTACTTAAAGAATCTCCCACTTTCTCAGCACCTGAGGAAGGGCACCTCTGTTAAGTCGCAAATCACTAGGAATCTCCTTGAACCAAAGCTTTGATAACTAGTAGTGAAATAAAGAACTATGAATTTTATTAATCATCCTGAACTGAATGGGTATCAAAACAAGCATTGCCCAAACTCTTGCAGTGGAGAACCTGGCCCAGAGTTGTAGCAATGTAACAGGTGAATAATCAGGCTCATTGTTTTCACAGTTATTGTTATTGCCCTTCTGCCACTTTTACTACTTCTGGAGGAATTCTGTGCCAAAAAATTTAAAACTCTGTGCACAATATTTTAAAATTCCACAAAATTCTTCTTTTTTATTTGTGAAAATAACATAAAATAATCATGCCAGTTTCAATTATTTTGGTAATTAATTTCAAAATATCTGTCAGCAAGTATGTCTGTAACAATACAGACAAAAATATATTAAGGAAATGTTTTTTGATGAATAGATTCCTTATTAGGCATATTAATACAAAATTTTGTTTAATGATTCATTTAAAGTACACCTGTACTCAAAGAGAGTTGTGTTTACTTCATAAGGAATCCTGCTGAAGTGAGTAGGACTACCATGGAGGAAGGCACTGCTCAATGTGATGTGGAGCAGAGGGAGAAGGGAGAGTTGGAAAACAAAGTCTACCCCTTTAGCACTTGAATATAAAGTTAACACTGTACACTGATACAAACTCCTACAGCAGGGAGGGAGAACCTTATCCTGAGGTGGACCTCAATGGTTTGTTCTACTATATTTGGGGGGCAAAGAAGACACCTGGGCAACCCTCAGCTAGGAAGCAAATGGACAGCAGATTTGCTTCAAGAAGGTGGGATCTCAGCCAGGCTGGGCTGAAAACACTGGAGAGAACTTTGAGTGAGATAAGTTTCTTTATCAGCAGGTCAACCTGTTAGTTAAGTTTAGTTAGTCTATCGAAAGAGCGTTATTTTGCTTTATATGTAACCATTTGATTCCAATATTCTTGCTCACTATTACTTGAATCTCTAGTCTTTGATAATAAATGTATTCTTGTTTTCACTATAAACATATCTAAGTGCTGTGGTGTGAAGTAAAGGAATGATCCTGAGTTGAATCTTACAAACTGGTGTGTAGTGTTTCTTTGGGAACGGCAGGCCCGGTAATTCTGTGAGTGTTCAGTGGATCAGGGACTGGACACTGCAGGGAACGCTCTGAGGACTTGAGGGTTGATGTGTGTCCGTCACTACTTGTGCAGAGAGAACAAGGCCTGAGGGATTCTGGAGGGCAGTGCTTGTATAGCCAGAGGCTGTTGGTTTCAGGGAGCTGATCCACAGCAGGCACATACAAGGCTGCTTCAGACTAAGGGCATGTGGTGGTGAGGTGCCTCAGAACCTGGGTACCCCTGGGGAGCGTCACAGTTGCATTAGCACTTTTAAAAATAATTTAATTGGTTATAATTTGACTAGGTCCAATTGTTTGCCACGAGCTGTGAGACTATTGTGACAGGAAACTTGGGATCTTCCAAATTTCATGTAGCAATTTCCTGTCAGTTATTTAGAGTTTAACACGAAATTAAAAAATTTTGTAGACTTGTCAGAAAAATCTAAATTGTAATTAACCAATTGTCTTCCAAAAGGGCAACTGGGGAAAATAACTGTCTTTTTGCAGAGTTCTCGAGATTGTAATTTTATGGCTTTTCTTTGGGGAAGTATTATAGATGTATTTTGCTTTTGACCTTTTAATTTGCGCAATTGCAATGCATCTATACAGCTGTCAAGTCAAGGATTCAGTAAATCACTACATATTTTATCATTTTCAGTAGTGGCAGGGAAATAAGCCGAACAGAAGTTGAAGACATACCTGTGTGCATGTGATAAGAATGAAGCAGCAAGAGTAGAACACTACTATAAATGGTCACATGGTGATAGACTGTATATAGATCCCCTGTTCCAGACAGCACTTGGGCATGTACTTATGTCCCACTGATTGCAATGGGACTCAAGCATGTGCTTAGCATGTATTTAAGTGCTGCCTGAATACGGATGCTCTCCTCAATCACAGATATAACATACACCTTCTTCTAATCATTTTTAAGGGACAAGTGAGTACTACTAATAAATATTAATATTTTGGCAATGCTACTCAGTTTCATTTTCCAGTTTTATACTCCCGCTTCCTAATCATAAATGGGGAGTCTTAAAACATTGTTTCTTTAATAAACCAATATAATATACCAAGACCAATTTTTAGCATAATTTATGTCTCCTGAAAAAATGTGCAAAAGAAAGAAGTTGAAATCTACAAACTACTCTGTACATATGAGGTGAGAAACAAGAAAACAGCCTTCTGCCTCTAAATTAGGGCTTGTAGCAACCCCCTAGGAACTGGGAGGGAAGAGTTTGGAGCGGGCACCAGGAAGCCAGTCTGTGCACATGGGTGGAAAGTTAGCTGCAGTTGAAGTCATGACACGTGCACCACTTGTGGCTGGGTGTGGTGTACCAACTCGCCATCTAGCACCCCTTGCCGACAGCTTCTATGCCCTGGGTGGTATCTCTTCTCATGACTTGGCCTTCCTGCCAGGTCACTTTAGAGTCCCTCTCCTTCCAGAGTTTCAGTGTGCCACATGGACAGTGCCCTATACCGTACTGGTCATCGATCTGCCATCTTCCTCCCCTCCCAGACTCCTCTTCCACTCTACTCTTCTATCAGACTTGCAGCCCCAAGGCTTCTCCCTGGAGTTTATTAACCCAACTCGAAAGCAAAACACAGATTTCAGGGAAAGCAGCGGCAGGCCCTTTTCCAGGCTTGAACTTTTAAACCATCCTGTGTCCACACCCCCTAGTCCCCCCAACCTCTCCATTCTTCTGCAGAGTGCTGACTTTTGGGGACTACCCTCCTTAAGTCTTGCCCTCTTTGGATCCTCAACTCCAGTCCCTCACAAGGCTTTCTGCTTATGGGGTGGTCTTCTCTCAAGCCCACTTCAAGATTCCCCTTCACCCCTTTTCCCTCTTCCATCAGGACCAGGGTGTAAATGCCCTCCTGAGCTTCCTCTGTGCTCTACTACCTAGAGAAAGGGGAAGAAACTTGTAGGCTTTCTCCCTTCAGTCCTTTTCTACTCTGGGCTTCCTCCATTTACAGAAACCACCCACATCCTTTCCCATCTGGGACTCATCTTTAACAGGCCAGGCCTACCCTCCTAGTGCCACCACCTGTGTGTATTGATCTCTCAGGCCCAAATTAACCATTTCATCACCTGTGTGTGGTAAACACCACATCACACATCTCTGTAAACAGTTCTTTTAAAAAAGACTAGTTTCGTTTTAGAAACATTCTGTGACATTCTGCACCCCAAAGCACCCCATATTTACCATGCTGATATAATTATGATATGTTTTGTACAAAGTATGCTTTGTAAGGTATCATTCTAAACATCTTGATCTGTTGAACATTAATATCCTGTTGGAAGGATGTGCTGTCCTTCTATAAAAAGTTATGAAGTTTTGCTGTGTGTGTGTTACTGAAAGATGTTGTGAAATTGGAAACACCCACAATTAGCCTTTCAGGTACAACGATGAAGAAGCTAGACGGTGCTAATGGTTCATTAACAAAGACAATGGACCATGGAAAGGGCTTGTCCTCACCTGGGGACCCTTCACCGAGCCTATAAATAATGCCTGCTATAACTCAGCAAGACATGCAAGGGCATGTGACCAGACCACAAACTGGGCTGGAAGCCGGCTTGAAACAAAGGGGTTCCTGCCATATGGAGAAACTATATAAGATGGGGAGTGTCATCTTTTGGTCTTCACTCCCCCACAACTCAACACCTAAAAGAAACGCTGGAAGACAAAGTACTTTGAATAGGGGAGTGGGAAACCCAGGCTACAAAGCAGATGCAGCCTGTGCCTCAAGAATCTGTAAGCCTGCTTGTATCATCAGTCAGGGTGAGATATTGCTGATTCAAATCCTATCTAGTATAGACGGTTTAGATTGCATTTTGTTTGGTTTCTTAGGTAACCTGCTTTGATCTGTTTGTTCTCACTTATAATCACTGTGTGTTTTTGAGTGACGTGTTAGCGAATCTTAGTTCTGTTAACACAGGTGGGTGCATATCTTCCCCACATCGAGGGGGAAGCAGACTAATTTAATGAGCTTGCACCGTACAGACTACTCTGCAGTGCAAGACCGCTCAATTCTGGGTTTATACTCCAGTGGGGGTGTAAGGCTGGGGAGCTGGGAAATTGGCTGAGGCCTCCATTGTTGGCCCAGGAGTGGTTTAGGCAAAGCCCTCAGATAACTCAGTTGGGTGTGTGGCGCCACCTGCTGTCGTGTTGGGTGATAACAGGGCCTGGAGGGGCTGGCTGTGTGTCACCAGCAGAGCAAGTGTTGGAGTCCAACCCAGCTAAATAGTTAGGGGGCATAGCGGTTCCAACAGCTTCCAGGTTTCACCCTGGGTATAGATCCCATCACACATAGTTCTTCTCATCTTATTACCCCCCATGTGATAAGTGAAACATGGTGGCAATGGTCAGTCTATTGAGAGATAATAGGAGTGTGTGATTAATAGGCGAACAAAGCAGAAACAGAGGAAACATGCAGCACGTTGGGACTCAGACCACCAGAAAGCTGCCAGCCATTCAACTGCCATATTTGCAGCTACACTAGTAGATCAATGACCAGTTCGATTCCAGCCGGATTGACTAGAACAGACGCTGTACCTACACTAGAAACTACAGATATATCTCCACCACTCTAGCGCTGCTCCTGAGGTCAGGAACTGGAGCGAGCAGGATAGCAACCAAGGAAGGATTCAAGGCAGGGGCAGGGCTGAGGCAAGGCTGGGTGCAAGGCAGGAACAGCAAGAACAAGGTAACACAGGAGCAGGCACAGTGGTGGTTGAGAAACCAGCAAGCTCCGGCTGCTGCTGCTGGCTTAAGTGCCAGCCTACTGCCTTCTGTAGTCAGTCAGGGTGTGTGGCTAGTCCCACAGCCTGCCGCAGACCAGCTATAGCGGTGAGGCTGCCTGGAGACTAGCTCTGCTGAAGGCCCTGATTCCTGACAGTACTGCAGAAAAGGCTCTGGGGGCTATAGTGGATCACAAGCTAAATATGTGTCAACAATGTAATGTAATACTGTGGCAAAAAAGAGAGTTCATTCTGAGATGTATTAGCAGGAGTGCTGTAAGCAAGATACAGGAAATAATTCTTCCACTCTCTCAGAACTGATAAGGCCGCCACTGGAACACTGTGTCCAGTTCTGGACACCACACTTTGGGAAAGAGGTAGACAAATTGGAGAAAGTCCAGGGGACAGAAACAAAAATGGTTAAAGGTCTAGAACAGTGACTCTCAACCTTTCCAGACTACTGTACCGCTTTCAGGAGTCTGATTTGTCTTGCATACCCACAAGTTTCACCTCACTTAAAAACTACTTGCTTACAAAATCAGACGTAAAAATACAAAAGTCACAGCTCACTATTATTTGCTTTCTTTCTCATTTTTACCATGTAATCATAAAATAAATCAATTGGAATTAGGGCCATCGAGTGAGTGTTGCTCTTTTAAGACTTCTGAAAGCATGCTCCTCACCTCATCCCTCTCAGATTTTGGAAGGAACTTCAGATTCTTAAACCTTGGATTGAGTAACATAACTACAGCATCTTTAGAAATCTCACATTGGTACCTTCTTTGCATTTTGTCAAATCTGCAGTGAAAGTGTTCTTAAAACAAACTGGGTCATCATCCGAGACATTGCTATAACATGAAATATACGGCAGAATGTGGGTAAAACAGAGCAGGAGACATGCAATTCTTCCCCAAGGAATTCAGTCAAAAATTTAATTAACACATTTTTTTAATGAGTATCATCAGCATGGAAGCATGTGCTCTGGAATGGTGGTCAAAGCATGAAGGGGCATACAAATGTTTAGCACATCTGGAACGTAAACACCTTGCAACGCCGGCTACAAAAGTGCCATGTGAACACCTGTTCTCACTTTCATGTGACATTGTAAATAAGAAGCAGGCAGCATTATCTCCTGCAAATGTAAACAAACTTGTTTGGCTTAGCGATTGGCTGAACAAGAAGTAAGATTGAGTTGACTTTTGGCTCTGAAGTTTTACATTGTTTTGTTTTTGAGTACAGTTATGTAACAAAAAAAAATCTACATTTGTAAGTTACACTTTCACGGTAAAAAGATTGTATGAGGTGAATTGCAAAATACTATTTCTTTTGTTTATCATTTTTATAGTGCAAATATTTGTAATAAAAATAATATAAAGTGAGCAATGTACACTTTGTATTCTGTGTTGTAATAGAAATAAATATATTTGAAAATGTAAAAAACATGAAATATTTAATAAATTTCAGTTGGCATTGTATTGTTTAACAGTGGGATTAGTCACGATTAATTTTTTAATCACGAAAAAAAATTGAGTTAATCATGTGAGTTAACTGCGATTAATCAACAGCCCTAATTGGAATATACTTACATTTCAGTATATACAAGTCATCTGTATGAAATTTTACTTTGTACTGACTTTGTTAGTGGTTTTTATGTAGCTCTTTCTAAAACTAGGCAAATATTTAGATGAGTTGATATTCCCCTGGTTGAGAACTACTGGTCTAGAACATATGACCTACGAGAAAAGATTAAGCAAACCTTACTTTTTTTCAGTATAGAGAAGAAAATATTGTGGGAGGATATGATCACAGTCTTAAAGTATGTCAAAGATTGCAATAAAGAGAAGGGTGATAAATTGTTTTCCTTAACCACTGAGGACAGGAGAACAACTAATGGGCTTAAATTGCAGCAAGGTAGATTTCAGTTTAGACATTAGAAAAAACTTCCTAACTGTAAGGGCAGTTAAGCACTGGAGCAAATTACCCAGGGAGGTTGTGGAATCCATGTCATTGGAGATTTTTAAGAACAGGTTAGACAGACACCTGTCAGGGATAATCTAGATGAGACTTAGTCCTGCCTCAGTGCCGGGGACTGGACTAGATGGCCTACCCAGGTCTCTTCCAGTCCTACATTTCCATGACCCTCTGTTGCCAGAACAGAGAACAAAGCACAGATCATGGAGGATTCCTTGCTCTATAGAATATGTGAACACTTTCCTAACTTGGAGCTAAGTTCTCTCCTCTGCTAATGTGTGCAGCCAGAGAAAGCAGGGCTCTTGTTTGGACTGACTGTGGGAGAGGAGTGAGCCACAGCCACAGGTGAACTCCATTTCCACACCACTGGTGGTACTGAGGGAGACGAGTAGGACTGAAGTAGGGGAGAAAAATAATCTACATCTCCCCCTGCAATGCTATGCAAATCTTCTTCAAACCTTTGGTTTGAATTTACCATTTCCTGTATTTATTATTAGAGTAAGAAAAAACAACAACCTGTGATTCTATTAACATTGCTGCTGAAGGTAACGGAGACCTGCCTGGGATGTTGGTATATTTGTTTAATTAAGAAATTATGTCCTGTTTTGAATTATTTATCAGTGCAAGTTGCTTATTTGTTGGTTACTGACACAGTAAAAAAGGTTTCAGAGTAACAGCCGTGTTAGTCTGTATCCGCAAAAAGAAGAACAGGAGTACTTGTGGCACCTTAGAGACTAACAAATTTATTAGAGCATAAGCTTTCGTGGACTACAGCCCACTTCCACGAAAGCTTATGCTCTAATAAATTTGTTAGTCTCTAAGGTGCCACAAGTACTCCTGTTCTTCTTTTTACAGTAAAAAAGGGAATCCCTGCCCCAAAACGCTTGCAATCTGCGGTCCTACATGGCCATAGCCTGCATGGGCTATGTTTTATGTCCCTGTGATGCTCATAGCAGGATCAAGGCCTAGGGGACAGAAAAAGTCAGGATGTTCTGAGTAATCTAGGGGATCCAGATTTGTAACCTACCGTTTTTGAGTGAATGTGTAAATTGTAAGTATGGTTAATTATTTATATGGAGTGGTGATAAATTCTGGGATAACAGAGGTGTCAGCTAATATTTAGAACTCCTTATCAGTTTAACTGGGTACAGTGTAATCAGAGATTCATAGATTATAAGGCCAGAAGGGATCACTGTGATCATCTAGTCTGACCCCCTGTCTAGCATGGGCCATAGGACTTCCCTGAATTAATCATTATATCCCTCATCTTATTTCAGAAATACCATGCCAGGTGTACAGATTTAAGATGTTTGTATTAGATAACCCATCAGGCTCCAGCAATCTGATTCAGATTCTAACTACCATCTCTATAAAGATGGAAACAGAGCCAAAACAACAACAGACAGGTCAAACTCTGAGAGGAAAGATTATAGATGCAAAAAATCCACGAAAACATCCAACTCAAATCCCACACTTAATTTAGTGACTTGTCAAAATAACACGTACTATGGTATTCTCTTCCCCGATTCTCTGCTAAAGGACTGATCAAAGATTTGTTTGGTCCAGGCTCTATTGTGACATCTACTGCACTGGTCTTAGTTAAAGCAGATGCAGCCTGTGCCTCAAGAATCTGTAAGCCTGCTTGTATCATCAGTCAGGGTGAGATATTGCTGATTCAAATCCTATCTAGTATAGATGGTTTAGATTGCATTTTGTTTGATTTCTTAGGTAATCTGCTTTGATCTGTTTGTTCTCACTTATAATCACTGTGTGTTTTTGAGTGATGTGTTAGTGAATCTTAGCTCTGTTAACACAGGTGGGTGCATATCTTCCCCACATCAAGAGGGAAGCAGACTAATCAGGGAGAAGGAATTTAAGGACAAAGACACCAAAGAAATGCCTTTTCGACTGAATCAGGTATGACACATTAATACACCTATTACTTTCAAGATATCATATTGTAGACTCCAAAAAGCCTACAGTCTAGAACAGGGGTGGGCAAACTACGGCCCGCGGGCCGGATCTGGCCCAGGGCGCCACCGGCACCATGTCCCTGCGGCCCCCGGGCAGGAGGGCAGAGGGTTCCGTGCATTGCCTCCAGGAACTGCTCCCAACAGCTCCCATTGGCCGGGAACGGGGAACCACGGCCAATGGGAGCTTCGGGGGAGGTACCTGGAGGTGCGGCAAGGGCAGCACATGCGGAACCCTCCGCATCCCCCCCCCCCCCGCCCCGGGGCCACAGTGCTTCTGGGAGTGACGTGGGATGGGGACAGGGCAAGCGTGCAGGGAGCCTGCCCTGGCCCCGGTGCGCGCCACTGCCACCCTGGAGCTGCTTCAGGTAAGCGGCACCGGGCCAGATCCCGAACCCCTCCTGTACTCTGCCCCCCAACTCCCTGCCCTAAGCCCCTTGCCAGCACCTCGCACTGCATCCCAAGTCCCTGCCCTGACCCCCCTCATACATCCCGCACCCCTCCTCTGCCCCAATCCCTTGCCCTGAGCCCCTTCCTGCACACTGCACCCCCTCCCACACTCCGCACTCCCTCATGCACCCCAACCCCATGCCCCAGCCCTGCATACAATTTCCCCACCCAGATGTGGCCCTCAGCCCACCCCGGTCTGGAAACTATACATTTATTCAGCTCATAGTTCCCTTAATGCATTGTATTCCTCGTTGCTGATTCCTAATAGCTTTCCTATTAACTACATTCCTAATACTATGTTCTGCCAATATAAATGTGCAACCAAGAAAGATGAGACTCAAGGTACTCTCAGAAAGAGTCTTGTTCTAAGATATTATTCAGTTAATTTTAAGCAGATGAATGAACTTGTGTTTCTAAAAAGCATGTTTCTCACATTTATTTTTCAGTAAGTAAGCAAATCTGTGCAGATGATGCATCAGAATGGTTTGTTTACCTTTGCCTCCATAGAGGCAGAGAAGGTCAAGATTCTGGAGCTTACATAGGCAATAAAGAAATGAGTATGAGCATATTACTACCAAATGTTGCTCTGGCCTTGATGAGGTAAAGCTCAATCAGTCTCTAGAAGTTACCTCAAGAGAGTCTTTAATGCAATATAACTTGTTGCCTATAGGGCCTTTCATAGCAAAGGTATCCCAAAATAATTCACAAAGTACAGATTTGGACCCTGGCAGTGTGATAGCTGTGTAGGTAAATACAGAGGCTTACATGAGGTCAGCAATCGCACATGCTGAGCACTGGGTGCTAGAACCTGTTTTATTGAAAAGTGTTGTCCAGGACAGAAAAGGTTCTTCTTAACAAAGCAACTATTATCCACGTGCCTTGGATTTCAAGGGTCTAATTTCCTGCCTAACTGTATAGTGATATACACTATGGCTGGTCAAACAATATAGATTGGTTTTACTATTTGTTATTGTAGTTTTAAAATTATGGTTGATGATGCCCAGTGTTTATTTCATTCAAGTGATTAACAAAATGCAAGTGCAACTGTACTGCATATGTTGAATGTCTGTGTTGGCAAATGCACATTTATGATGGAGTTTTAACAAAGTGTTCTCTGTCAACAATTTCATGTGAAAGCTTAGGGAGCAGACTGCATCTCCACATGTACTCTACGCACATGTCTGTTCCAAGTTTGGGAATCTTTTGGTGCTCATTCTAGGAAGCAAATGCAGACTACTTTAAATGATAGGCATTTTAAAGAGTCCTGTATTTGCAGGATGATGAAGTGGGCATTCACCCACGAAAGCTTATGCTCCAGTACTTCTGTTAGTCTTAAAGGTGCCACAGGACCCTCTGTTCCTTTTTACTGAATTTGCAGTGATGCTCTGTTCTGCTGGGAGGTGTTAAGGATTCAGCCGGGGAATACTATATTTTGTACGAAGTGACACTTTTTGAACCAACCCATTTTCACTGTATCCTGCCACAACAACAATCACAGTGAGCAATTATCACCCCTAGGGCTGCACACTGTATAGGTGTTAACTGACATAGTGAGCCTGTGAAGTAGATTAGCAGATGAGGAAATAGCGGCTCAGAGAAGTTACCTGAAATTTGTTTTAGGCTACGCAGCAAAGAAGTGGGAGGAACTCCCAATCTATATTAATCCACTGTTCCATGCAGCCTCTCTTATGAAAGAGCTCATAGAAGAGTCTTTAACACTAAATAGGTGAGTGCTGTATATGACTGTGTGAGTCATTCTGAACTCTAAGGAGAAAAGCAGATCCACTGATAAAGTAGTGTATTTCCTGAATGGATTAAGCAAAATTAAATTACTGTTTTGCTGGGGTTCTCATTGTCTCTCCCCCTCTCCACCACCCAACCAAGAGCAGACACACAAGTGCTGACAAAACAAACATCACACACAGCATAAGATGATAAACCTGATCAATGTCACTATGTCACTGACACAAGTACTGAGAAGTGGCAGAATATCCAGCAACAAAAGAGAAAATATTTCACTATTTGATTAATCAAAGAGTTTGCAGGGAGAATTAGCTCAGATCTTGTCTAAATATCAAGGGCTTTTGCGTATAGGATTCAGTTCAAACCCATCTCTTAAAAAAATTCAAATGAAACAAGCCCAGAAGAATGGACATACTGTCCATGTATTTCTTTGCCTCAATAAGTCCAAGTTATTCCAGCTCTATATTTGATAGTAACAGTGAAGTGTCAGTAATGTTTTAGTCTAAATCTCTTAGAATAAGAGCACATAACTGAGCCTGGATGAGTGAAAGACACATTATTGCTTCTAAGAATTACCATTAAGGGAATAATTGATGGGCCATCTCAGCCTCAGACGGATGTTTGCCCCGTCAAAATTTTGGCAAAGAAATCTAAACTAAAAAGCAGGCTACCCATACTATAACAGTTTGTGTTTGAAAGGAATTTTTGCCCCCAATTCTGGGACTACCAGGGAAACAAAACAAAAATGAAGCAGCCCAAAATCAACATTTTGCCAGGCCAAAAAGGACTCAACATTTTCCATTCTAACTTTACATTTCCAATTTCTGAGTGAGTTTAGAATCTGAAAAACTCTCATCACCCTAAATTAAGGAGACTAGTGCTGAGACATTTCATATCTTGTATGAATTCTAGGAAATGACTTGTGCAACCTGTTGAATAACTAGTTCCACTATTTAAATTTAAAATTTACTGACTTCACTGCCTAAATATTTTCAATGGGATTAAAAGGACTGTGATTGATAGCACCTGTCCCAGTCAAGATGTGCTGTCTGGGCACTACTGCAAATCAGGCCGGTGCAACCCATTAGGCGACCTAGGCAGTCGCCTAGGGCGATAGCATTTGGGGGGTAGCATTTTGGGTCCTTCGGCGGCGACCGCGGCGGCCGGATCTTCAGTCGTCGGCATTTAGGTTGAGGGAGCTGGGGGAGGTGGGTGCGGGGAGGGCTGCCTACAGTAAGTAAGGGGGCGGGACGGCACGCAGGGGAACTCCCCGCCCCAGCTCACTTCTGCTCCGCCTCCTCCCCTGAGCACGCCTCCCCGCTCTGCTTCTCTCCCTCCCAGGCTTGTGGCGCCAAACAGCTGATTGGCGCCACAAGCCTGGGAGGCGGAAGAAGTGGAGCCAGGGCTGGCTCTGGCTTTTTTACCGCCCAAGGCAAAAAAGCCTCCCTCCCGCCCCTCCCCGCCCCCCCCCCCAGCATGGCAGGGGAGGGCGCCGAGCCCGGCCGCGGGCCGCTCTCCCCAACCGGCCGGAGCGCTGTGGGGAGGGCGGCGAGGCCCGGCGCGGCTCTGCTCTCCCCGGTGGCCAGAGCGCCGGGGGGAGGGCGGAGTGCCCGCCGCAGCTCCACTCTCCCCGGCGGCCAGAGCGCCAGGAGGAGGGCGGAGAGCCCGGCCGGGGCTCCACTCTCCCCGGCGGCCAGAGCGCTGGGGGGAGGGCGGCGAGCCCGGCCGGGGCTCTGTTCTCCCTGGCAGCCGGAGCCGGAGCGCCACGCCACCCCCCTCCAGGTGCCGCTCCAAGCACAAGCTTGGTGGGCTGGTGCCTGGAGCTGGCCCTGAGTGGAGCGGCGATGGCGTGCTTGGGGAGGAGGTGGAGCAGAGGTGAGCTGGGGCGGGGAGCTGCCACACAGCTCACCAGGCCAGGGAGAGCTGCTGCGGGGAGGGGCGCCTCAGGGCAGAGGGGGGAGCTGCTGCGGGGGGGGGTGCCTTAGAGCAGAGAGGGGGGGTAGAGAGCTGCCACAGGGCTCGGGGAGGGGGGAGCGCAAGGTGGAAGTTTTGCCTAGGGCGCGGAAACATCCTTGCACTCGACCTGACTGCAATACAAATAAACAGCAAACACTGTGTTCCTTAGCAAGTTGTTACAGGTAGAGATGAAAGCTCCTATATTTAGCACTCATACTCAGCCGCAAATATCTGGAAAAGTCACATCTGTGATAAACCAAGTCAGCCACTGGAGGTCAGTTTCTGAACAAGTGCTAAAAATCAACAAAAAGTCCTTTTCCTCTCCAAATCCATGTTCTCTAGGGCAGGCCACTTTATCATCTTCTATTCAGCCCAAACTCTACTAGACCACCTTTCAAACACCCTCAAATTTGGAGTTTGGATTAGGATTGGTCCATTGCAAAGATAGGGGCTAGCTGTGGAATTCTGCTCTAGCTCTGGGCTTGGACACAATGTTGGTGAAAATTGTGTTCAATCTGACCATGGGAGTAGATTGCCCAGATAATATCTGTTATCCTACATTTATATGTCTACAGCTATCCAAGTACCAGATCTCAGTTTCAGTGTACAATATGATTTCTAAGAGTTTGCGAGGAAGGCTACGTATATGGCTTATCAGACACACAATATATTCTTGAGATTTTACTGATGCAAACGGCTTGTATTTAGAACTGTTCATATTTCTTATGTTAAAAAAAATAAAGCCATCGATTATTCAAAATTTCACACATTGTGTAGTTAAAGGGAACACAATGCCTTCTAAAATATAGGGACAGGTAAATAAAACTGGCAAGGAGTTTTCCAGTGACCTTTAGTGTATTTTCAAACAGCACTGAAGTCTCTCTTTTGGGGATTATAGAGAATGTTCGCATTAAGGCAAACAACATTTAATGTAGACAGGGCCAACAGGTTATATTTTCAGTCTTTGATTTACTAATTCTCTGAAGCCAGAAAGAGAATTGGCTTATGAGAGGTTTTCCAAGTGGACCAGCAGAAAACTGATGGCAAAAGCTATAGCAGAGTGTATCTGCCAGCGATCAAGTTGGAAGAGAAGTATTACTTCCATCCATTCTGAGCTGTATGTGAATGAAAGATGCTTTCAATCCACACTTAGCTGATTTTACAAGGCACCATTGTTAGCTCTTCTATGGTGCCATATTGTTCTGGTACCATCACTCAATTTGTAGCAGATCACTTATTTCTCTTTTTTATGAGGCATAACAAGACCAAGAGCATCCTGTCCTTTAGCACAGCGGATCTCAACCGGGGGTCCGCGGCCTCCTGGGAGTCCACGAGCCCTTTCAAGGGGGCCGCGGAGCCCTGCGGCTGAAGCCCCGATCCCCAGCACCCCCCGCAGGGCTGAATCCTGGAGCCCTGAGCCCTGGTGCTCCCTGTGGAGCAGAAGCCCTGAGCCCATGAGCAGCACTGGGGACATGGAGGGCATTGCCCCCCCCCAAACTGCATGGCAAGATCACGGCAGTCTCGGGGGCAGCTCCCCGCCCATCTCCTCTCTCCCCACCTGCTGGCCAGGTTGGAGGCAGAAGATGGAGCCGGGCAGTGCGGGGCAGCTGCTGCTCTGGCTGGTGCTATAGAGCCATTAGCAGCAGCAGCATTCCCTCCTCTCCTGCTGGTGCCCCAGACTCAGCTCCCAATCTCCGTTGCTCCCACAGAGGCAGCCGGTAAGAGCCCCCTGGGTGGGGAGACCCGGCTCTGTGGCTCGCCCGCAGGCCCCTCTGGAAACAGAGCCCTCCCAGCACACAGCTCCTAATACCCCTCTCCCTGTACCCTGAGCTACCCCTCTGCCTGCACACAGCCCCCTAGCCATCCCCTCCCTGTACCCTGAGCTACCCCCTGCCTGCACACAGCCCTTAGCCACCCCGCTCCCTGTACTCTGAGCTACCCCCTGCCTGCACACAGCGACTAATACCCTTTCCCTACACACTGAACTATCCCCCTGCTCACACACAGTCCCTAGTACCCCCTCCCTACAACCTGAGATACCCCCTGCCTGCACACAACCCCTAGCCACCCCCCTCCCTACAGACCCACAGCTACCCTCTGTGTGCACACAGCTCCTAGCCACCCCCCTCCCTGCACCCTGAGCTGTTTTTAAACTTTTTGAGCTAAGCCTCCAACCTTTGAGTTATAATTTTGGGTTGCACGTCCCCACCCCCACAACTGAGACATGCTGGGCGACCTGCTGAGGTGAGTCATGGGGTGGAGGTGGCACTCCCTCCCTGGACCCTGCCATGCAGAGATGGCTCGAACCCTGCTAGCTCCTGCCCCCCCCCCCCCCAACAGAAGTCAAACTACGCCCAAGGCCCCTGACCCGAGCCCTGTCCCCCCCTCCCCCTCCGACCCTGCTGGGCCCTGGTATTTTTATAGCATGTTGAGGGGGGCCTCAGAGAGAAAAAGGTTGAGAACCCCTGCTTAAGCAGACTCTGTGCCCCTTAAGAAGTGTAACATGCTGTTACCTAATAGGATCTTGCAGAAGCAGGAATGTACCACATTTTCTTGAGTGTCTAAACATTTTGAGTACTTTTTCTTCACTTTCCTGTATCTTGGTCAATTGTAGAATCAGGAATAGAAAACAGTCCAAGTGACCACAATACATTTAAAGATAAAAAGGTGTTACTGTCCCCACAGTAATCTGTGTGGACCTGATAATGGTAGTAGCGAATTTCAACTTAAACTCTCAACAGGAATGAACCAATTTTTTCTATCAACGATGCTCTAAACTGCATCATTTTAGACTTTTGAAGTTGTTCTAAGCCAGAGGTGGGCAAACTACGGCCCACGGGCCACATCCGGCCCGTGGGACCCTCCTGCCTGGCCCCTGAGCTCCTGGCCCGGGAGGCTAGCCCCCAGCCCCTCCCTCAATGTTCACCCTCCCCCGCAGCCTCAGCTTGCCCCGCCGCCAGCACAATGCTCTGGGCAGCGGGGCGGCGAGCTCCTGGGGCAATGCAGCTGCAGAGTCCAGCCTGACCAGTTCTCTGTGCTGCGCGGTGTGTGGCTGGCTCCAGCTGGGCGGCGTGGCTGTAGCGCCACCAGCCACCGGTGCTCCAAGCAGTGCGGTAAGGGGGCAGGGAGCAGGCGGCGGGGGGCGGTTGGATAGAGAGCAGGGGAGTTCGGAGTGGTGGTCAGGATGTGGGAGTGTGGATAGGGGTCAGGGCGGTCAGAGGATGGGGGACAGGGGGGTTGAATGGGGGCAGGGGTCCCGGGGGGGCAGTCAGGAAGGAGGGGGGGTTGGATGGGGTGACGGGGGGCTGTCAGGGGCAGGGGTTCCGGGGGCAGTCAGAGACAAGGGGTGGTTGGATGGGGCGGGGGGGCGGGGCGTCAGGAAGGAGAGGAGGGGTTGGATGGGGCGGTGCAGGGCAGTCAGGGGTGAGTGTTCTGGGGGGGTTCAGGGGACAGGGAGCAGGGGAGGTGGATGGGGCAGGGATCTCAGGGGGGCCAGCAGGGAACAGGGGGGTTTGGATGGGCAGGAGTCGGGGGGGGGGCGTCAGGGGGCCAGAAACGGAGGGGGTGGATAGGGGGTGGGGGCCGGGCCACGCCCCGCTCCCCTAACCGGCCCTCCATACAATTTCCAAAACCTGATGCAGCCCTCGGGCCAAAAAGTTTGCCTGCCCCTATTCTAAGCGGTAAAAACAGGCTTCATTTGAGAAATACATCTCAGCAAAAAAGTAAATAAATGTAGAAACAACCTCCCCACCCTGATTTCATTGACTTGACACACAGACATGACTAGAAAGAGGATTTTATTGTAAGGATTGGTTTGTAGTCTTCACTAGCTGAACAAGCATTTACACTGTCCATCTTTATCTGAACAACAACTGACAAATTGTCAATGTGCATTTTCTATCGCATATTCTCAAATATTCACACCTTTGGAAAAGTTTTAGATTTGGGACAGATTCTGGCCCTGTAAATTCTCTGATCCTGGAAACACTTATATATGTCTTTAATTTTACACACATGAACAGTCCAGTTAAATTCAATAGGACTACTCACCTGCATGAAGTTAAGCATGTGTTCAAGTGTTTGCAGGACTGGGGCCTTACTCTATAAGAAAGGTATTACTTGGAGTGAGTTAGGATGGTACCGCACGGCAGTGTCAAGACCATTCTTAAAAATGACTTGGTGTTCTCTCCATTTTCTTCTTTTTATGGCATGTTTCCAGATTGAGTTGAGAATATTCAAAGACTTGTGTGTCATTGTTATTGCAGTTTTTCCATTTTTTTAGGTTCTTGCTGGACAAGCTATTTTCTCTGAAATACCAGGAAGCTTGTGATTGGAGCTCTGGGTGGCTCATTTTCTTTTGGTTCAGCACAATGGGTTCTGCAAGCTCTTCCCAATTCAACACTTACCTCTGTATGTTAGTTATTTTCAGATTCTATCTCCTGTTGTCCAGAACCCCCGTTTTATCCTCACATCCACCTCTCCTGACATCAGCCATTTCTTTACACGTCTCTTGAGCTTCTACATGGCTAATTCTTTGCTCAGTCACATCAACTCTTTTAATACTGTGTCTAACTTGGAGTCAATAGGGTACTTTTATATTTTTAAACTCACCCAGTCAGTTAAGCATGACATTTGGGGAGTTCTTAATGTTCTTCCTGAAATCTAATTTCCATGTTGGAGCCCTCAGCAAACTGGCCCTGGATACCATCCTCTCCCCTTGCATCCGTGTGTTGATGCAGAAGTGCACTGACTGGAGATGATCCTGACTGTTTCTACTGATTTCTTCCTCTGGATGGATCTCTTGCTCCTATTCGATAATCAGCTGAATAATTCATAAAACTAAGAACTTGAAATCAGGTTAGGACAGGCTTTTTTGGGAAGTGGTGTTTGTGGGACTAATCAGATGTGGTGCCCAATCAAGATGTGTCTGCTCACTTCACAAATACGGTGAGTCCTTCAGTCCATGTTATTTAGCTTAATGTATCAGAGTCTTTATTTTTAAAAATATCATGATGGAGAGAAGGGAGCACAGGCACAAGACACACAATAGCAAAGTGTGTAGGGTGGAAGGGAGAACACATCTTTGAAACAAACTAGGAATGTGTAGCATGAAGCAAATAACAAAGCATTATTTGACCTACATTCCTATGCCAGTGCCAACTATCTAGGAATCTGCTTTTCCATTTTTCAGGCAGTGGTTTGAATTTACTGGCATTCACAGTAGACTCCAGTGTGGAGTTCAAAGACCAAAATGTTAAGGGAGGCATTATTGCCATTAGAGCTGTAAGAGGTGGTTTGTGGGAGAATCAAAATATAGGAAGCAAGAAAACCTGCCTCCCACCCCAATTATCTTGGCTAGAAATGCAGGCAAATTCACCAGTTGTCTGTCTGCTTTTTCTACAAACATCTTTCTGAACCAGTCAGATATTGGGCTGCAGTTTTCCATGCTTAGTCTCTGTCAAAAGGTGATTTTTCTTGTCATTTTTCTAAAGCTTAAGCAAATATCTTTGGCTATTTTCAATCTGAGAGGGTTTCTACTTTCAAATTTCTGTGTGAGGGTAACTCAAAATTCAGGGCTAGTTCTTTCCTGCTCTTACAGATAACATTACTCACATGAATATAGTTACTCGCATGCACAAGTGTTTGCAAAATTGGGCCCTTAATAGACAATTGGGCCCTCTGGGCCAGATTCTGGCACCCTAACTCACTCCTCTTCGATAGTCCAAAAGGGAAGTTAAGCTCTGTGACACCCTGGCACCCCAATATTCACCACTGTCATGTAATTAGGATATGTTTTGTACAAAGTATGCCTTGTGAAGTATCATTCTAAATGTCTTCGTCTGCTAGCCAGTTATATCTCATTGGATTGTATGTGCTATTGTCGTATATGAAGTTATGAAGTTTGGCTATGTATGTGTTACTGAAACATGTTGTGAGGTTGAAAACACCCACAAGCAGCCTTTCAGGTTCAACAGTAAAAAAGGCCAAACAATGTTAATGGCTTATTGAGGAAATGCCCCCGGAGTTACCCCAGGAACTGTGTAAAACAGAAACCTCTCAGAGATAGCACTGCACAATGGCAACTGTTTGACCCAGGTCACAGCAAAAGAGCTTTCCAGCAATTGGGAACAAGATATAAAAGGGGTACCTCACTCTCCCTACAACAGCACACCTGGAAACACCTGACGGGCAAGGACTGAACCGTGGGAAGTGATGGTCCCAGGCTAGAGGGATTTTTAGCCTGTGTATGAAAACCTGGGAAAGCCACGGCAGGTTGTGCCTTAAGAATCTGCCAGCCTGCTTATCACTAAGGGTGAGAATTTGCTAATTCATATCCTACCTATCTAGTGAGTTTGCAGTTTGCAGTTTTGTTTGTTTACTTACTATGGTAATCTTCTTTGATCTGTTTGCTATCACTTATAATCACTTAAAATCTATCTTTGGTGGTTAATAAACTTGTTTTTGTTTTGTCTAAAACCAATGTGTGGAAATTATAACTTGGGGGCAGAAAGTTGTTGGATGTCTCTCTCCACATTGAGGGAGGGAGCAAATTTTATGAGCTTATCAGTTCCCTGTGCAGCACAAGACTGTATAATTTTGGGTTTATACTCCAGAGAGGAGGGTGTGTCTTAGCAACTGGGAGGTGCCTTAACTGAGCCTTCCCATGCGGAGCTGATCTCAGCATCTGAGTGTGAAGCTGCAGCTGGGTGTGTTCCTATCTGTGTGTATGCTGGTGAAAGAGCAAGCTTGGAGAGCTTGCCAACTTATCACAGCAGCACAGTGTGAGAGGGGAGCCCAGGCTGGTGGGTCAGGTGGGCTCAGTGGTACCCCAGTCCCAGGTGTCACCCCGAAAGGAGGGGGAACCCGTCACAAGCTCCTTTGAATATTTGTCAGGTGTGGAAAAGGGAAAATAAGTGTGTTTCATCATTGTACATTTCTATGAAGATAGTGTTCAGAAGTGTAAACAGATTTGGGTGATTTTTAACTAAGAATGCAGGGAGGTGGAGGGAAAGAGGAGAGAGAAAGGGGAGTAAGTTCTACATTTGAAGGCTATGCATGAAGAATGCCCAGCCCCCGCTGGAGCAGCTGTTCTGAACACAACATTGTCTGTGTGGCACAGGGCAAGAATCCACCTCTCAAGAAGGCCTGCACCTGCCCTGTACTCTGTTGCTGTATCAGCCTCTAAGCTGTTAATTTATTTCTCCCCATATAAAACAGCAGTGCTTTCTAATAACCATTAACAGAGAAGGAGGCCACTTGGTAAGAACACATTAAATAATGTGTGCTGGAATTGTTTATACTCTGTCCTAGAAAGATATAGTGAAACTATAGCACAGTGAAGGAGGGGGCCCAATTTGAAGGAGCAGGGCGGAGGGTAAAGACAACATAGAGAAGCCAGGGATGGGAGGTATTCTTTCTCTCTGAAATCTCGAATATATCAGCCATTTGATGCAATTTGGTTCATTCAAAAAGGCAAAATCAATTGGTTTTCAGAAGGGTTTAAAAAAGAAAAAAGCAAAATTTTTAACAAGAGACCCCCAGAGAGCCCTTCTTAGCACATCAGTGCATTGATACCAAGCTACATTGTTGTAACTGGTTTCTGTTTGGTGTTCTCCTCCAGAAAAAAAGGGGATAGAAAAAAGATCTTAGAGCCAGTTAAAATAACGTAACATGAAACAGAGAATTTTCTGATTCAGCAGCAAGGCAGCTGGCATAAAGTCACACCCTGTGACATCAAAAAAATCTCAGTGAAGTTTTTATACATGAATATTACCTGTAAACCTATCATTAACCACAGTGTGTTTCAGTGTTACTATGCTGTGTTACAGAGAAATTCAGGCTCCCCCTCATACTTTTAGCATTACAAGTCAACTGGAAAATGTCAAGACTGCTTGCTCATGTCTGCATCATCTCTGGGACTGCATTTTTGTGAATACAAGATCTAAAGGTGTGTATAGCTAGCAAAGTAGGACAGTTTATATATGAATTGCACCTCCCGAAAAGTGTTTATAAGTAAATTTAGATTGTGCTTTTGAGTGAGCAGAAAAACCGAACAGAAGAGTCCCCTGCATATAAATATTGCCAGTTTTGAAGATTTTCACTGAGCAAAGAAATCATGCTTCACCGGCATGAAGAAACTTTTGATACTTCAAGACTACTCAACATCCATTTCCTTCTAACATGGTTTGTTCTTTAGATCTAACAGAGATCTACAAAACATCAAATTTGAACCAAATAATTTTACTCTGAGAGTTCTGCATGAACAAGATTTCTCACTGGAATAAATGTGTTTGTAAACAAATAGGAGTCATGAACAGTACCGATTTTGGCAAAAATTTCCAAAACCAAGTCACTTGTTGGCAGAAACCAGCCATGGAAAGTTTCAGCCCCTGAGCAGTCTGAAAAAGTTGAGCAAGACTTGGGGGGAGCAAGAGAAGAATACTTATAATAGAAGATGCATTGTTGCCTCAATTTTGGAAAGAAACTTGTATTTCTTTAATTAGAGAGAGAAACACTGAACAGAGTAGAAAAACAAGTGAAGAAAAAGACTGAATTAATTGCAGGAGGAAGAGACGTAGGCAGAATGCCATTACACAAGTGGAAATTTGCCAGGTCACTGAAATGATCAATATTAGTCCTGCACAGAGTGCAATGGAAGCTTGAATGACCACAGTGGACAATCCCTCACATTTACATCCCTTCAGAAAGACAGCACTTCCCCCAACACAGTGTCTTCTAACAACATGCTGGTGCCTTAATTTAGCATTATTTTAGAGGGAAGAGTTCCACAATTACCAAATCACCAGCACCGCTTCCTACTCGCTTTTGTGTTTTCCTTGGAGAACCTCAGTAAATGGAAGAACTTGAGGATGGTTTTTTATTGTTATCTCTCATCCCATCACACTGATCTAATGTATATTGTCCTTTTGAGTATAATTTTGAGTTTAATTTTGTGTAGATTAAAAGTCACAGGAGAATAGGATTTAAGAGAAGACAGCTTTAAAAATATTGGGCTACTTAGAAATTATATTGAATAACCACAAAAGTCTTTAATTTAATCTTGTACTGCACATGTGTGTACAGTACACCACAACTATTTCCCAAGATGTAACATCCTTGATGTAACACCACTGATTACACTAAGGGATGAAACTGGCCCAGTACATCTGTCATTCACCCAGTGAATGGGGTAGGCTTACCAAGATAACTCAAGCCAAATTAAGTCTCTTAAAAATGACAAACAAAACAGGTTATAATTATAACTTTCCAAAGTGCAACCAGTTCTGCAGCACCAGAGGCTAACAGAGCCCACTCCTATGCTATGCTAATTCTGTGGAAGTCAAAAGAGAAACAATCTGGAGACCAAAGCTTGAAATCCTAAATACAGCAGAATTACCTACATTGATTCAGTTCCTGGTAAGTGAATATTGCTGCATCTACAGAATTATAAGTGAGATACTATTCACCCACTTTGGCTAATAACAGCTATTGGTAAAGAGTGGCTGTTGCTTTAACATAGGCTGCAGTGTAGACATAGCCTATGTCAGCAACACTTATGTTGCTCAGGGGTGTGAATATTCCACCCCTAAGCAACTTAAGTTACACCAATATAAGCACTTATGGGCACAGCGTTATGAAGTGGGAGAGCTTCTCCCTCTGATACAGCTTCTGCTGCTCATGTGGGTGGGGTCTTTTTATGCCGACGGGAGAACTCTTTCCCAGCATCATAGAGGGTCTTACCAGATACTCTGCAGTGGCGCAGTGTGACATGGCCTTACACTTTCTCTGGAATGAGCTTGGGGAAGGATGTCACCATCTTGTTGTTAAAGTTGCATGGATTTCTAAAGCGATGAAGCAAATTAGCACAACTCACAGGGTTAGCCAGCAAGGTCCCTGGTCTCAGAGAGAACTGTTCTATTTAAATCACAGGGAGGGAGTCAGATGAAAAATCCCTGCTTGTTCAGCAACCTCTGTCCCTTGTCTCTCTTAGGATGTTATAATTTCATTAGTTCTACTCCTGCAATAAGTAGACAAACCTGAAATATTTATAATATATATATTCCCCTGAACCCCGTGACAAGCACCCTCCCATGTATTTTTCACGCATTATGGAGCAGTAAAAAGGGCACAAGGCCTTTCTCCCTCTCCCTCCCTTGCAGGTCATTAACTGATGACCTCATGGGAGAAAGCGATCAGATACTGCATTATGTGGAAATCGACACATTACAAAGCAAAAATTGTTTCAAGTAGTGCTGGTTCAAGTCATTACTAGCCTGTTCCCATGAAATGCCTGTAGTAACAATGTGGCAGCCAGTCCTGTACATGAGATCATTCCCACCATCCCTTTACGTCCAGCTCTTATGGGATGGTTCAGTGCTTCCACAGAGATATTCCCTTTCGGCAAAACTAAACTGCAACATTCTGAGTCATTGGAAATCTTTCTGTGGGAGGGGTGAAAGAAACACTATATATTCTGCCTACCATGTGTGTGAATTGTAGCAAACCCAAGAAAGACACTGAGTGCAAGACTTCATCCTTGAGCAAAACAAGGTATTGTAATTACTTCCATAGGTTCCACATTTTCATTGTCGTGGATATACTGTGGTGTTGGTAAATGCATAGAAAGTATACGTGGAGGGACTTTGGATGGAAGCAATGTAATAAGGAACATATTTTAACAAGACAGCAGATACTGTCTAGAAGAGAGAGTTAACTTTAATCTCTTACAGAAAAATAAACAAGAAGGTCAAATTCTGTTGTGATTTACATTTAGACTTGGCAGAATTAGGTTGTTGTTTTTTTAAATTTTGCTGGATAATATCAATGTCCATTTTTCAGTATTTTTTAGATTTACATGGATTTAAATTGTCACTGTTGAGTGAAATTGGGGTGTGTGTGTCAGACAATTTTTTCATGACAGTAGATGTTGAGACTCAAATGTTAAAGCTTTCTAAACTGTTAAATACACAAACTGTCAACATCAAAATATACAAAGTAAATATTCTTAAATCAACAAGCCATACCTATTTTTACTATTCCTTTTGTAGTTCATTTGTATCAAGCCTAATTCAAAAGTATAAATCACTAATGTGTTCCCAAGCAGCATTTTTCTTACTTTGAGTACGTGGAATTTTGATTAGGATCGATGGAAATATTTTTTTCATCAGTTTGTGTGTACGGTGAAATCAATGTTTACTGATAAAAATCTAATCTTTCCAAGCCTACTTATATTTTATGCAACTATTTAGCTGCCTGCACTGAAAAGCTTAGCTCTCAGGGTAGCTGCACCTCAGAAACTTTCAAATCACTTTAATTTCTTCAGTAGGAAATAGGGTTGGGCAGCAATCACCAGTATTACGCAATGAGCTGCCAGCTGGAGATGTATTTTCTTTTCTCTCACTTTCCAGGTTTCAAATAATGGAATCTCTGAATGTGGCAAACACTGGTTTTGCCCTCGACCTTTTCAAACATGAGTGTAAGACACAAACCAACACAAATATCTTGTTTTCCCCTTGGAGTATTTCAACTACCCTGGCCACTGTGTACCTTGGAGCCAAAGGTAACACTGCAGATCAGATGGCAAAGGTAAGTTGGGACTACAGAGAATGTCAGCTTTTGAGAAATGCCACTACCATTGAGTAACATGCGTTGTACAACAGCTGGTGCTTACTGATGTGGGTGAGGGACTGTTGTATTAATTTAGATGGAATATATAGAGGCCGAAAGAGTCAAATCTGTTAACATGATTCTGTCGCTGTCCAACATCAAACAATTTAAAACAAGGTTTGGAGGTTGGTATACAGAGACCACAGCCAGCCTGGTACCAGGGCAAACACACCACTAAAAATCCTTTAAACTTTTTATTAAAGATACAGAAAAGAAGAAACAATAGTTAATATATTTAAAAAGGCTTTTATTTTAACAGCATCCCTTGTTTTCTTTCCCTTTAGCCGAAGACAGAACCTCCCCTAGTCTGACAGCCTTTTAAATGGTGTTAAAGATGACACCAAGGTGTTGTCTACACTACGGGGGGGTAAGTTGACCTAAGTTACGCAACTCCAGATATGTGAATAATGTAGCTGGAATTGAGGTACCTTAGATCGTCTTACAGCGGTGTCTACAACGTGCTGGGTCGACAGGATCCGTTCTCTGGTCAAATTCCCTTAATCTTCTCATTCCAGTGAAGTGCCTGAATTGACAAGAGAGTGATCACAGCAGTGTAGACATGCCCTAATTGTCTGTCTGGGGAAAAGAGAAGAAGTTTGCTGAGATGGGCTGGAGCTATCATTGTTGCCGTTGTTGTTAAAGTATAATCCTCTTTCCTAGAAGACAAAACAAGACAAACAAAAGGGGAAAGAAAAGAACATCAAAGATAGAAAATGCAGCTTCTGTCTCTGGCTTTGACTCTCACTTGAAACCTCACTGCCGGAGAAACACAGGCACAGCTCATGATCTTGTCAGGCACTTGGAGACTTGTACAAGTATCAGGCTGTTTTGGGCATTGCTTTTAGCTGCTTTTCTGGCCTCAGTCTTACAGCAGTGTTGCAAAATATACAGTCCTGACTGGCCAGAACAGAAATAAGGTGGAGAAGGAAAAGGACACAAAAAGAGTGTGAATGTGAAGCGGGGGTGAGAAAGAGGCAGTCTTACATCTTAGGTGGTGTTTGGGATTCAGCTGGAGCAGGTGGGCGAGGTCACTTGGGTCCCCTTTCTTGGCTCAGTCTGGTCAGGACATCTCTCGAGATTAGGAAGAAAAAGGCACAATGGTGTCATGCTAGATCCTGGGGTCCCAGGAGACAGAGGGGTGGCAGCTGTAATGGTGACATTCACTTTTTCCCCTTCTCTTGTCTTTCAGTCACTCACCAATCACATCCATCTGCCTTCCCCTCCCAGTCCCAAAGGCTCTTTTCTTTTAAGAACCCCAAGAGGGACTGAAGGGTGGTCTACCCCATCCCATAGGCGAAGCGTAGCGAGGGGCGGGGCATGCAGAGGCAAGTGCTGCCCCCTCCCCCCCTTCCCCGATTTTGGCGAGTGCCGAGCTGCCCATGCAGGGCTTGCTCTGTTCGGCCTGCCACCAAGGGAGGACGGCTCTGTCCTTCTCTTGCTGTACCTCTCCCTGAGCACTTCCAGCTCACTGGGCCCCTCCCCCAATCGCCCGGGCCAGGCAGGGAGCTGAGGGAATGGAGCCACTTCTCATGCCAGCTGACTCCACTCAGGATCACTGTCTGCATGAGAACCCAGCTGGGGAGGCAGTGGCAGCAGCCCCCCCAAATCCGATCCCTGCCTGGGCCCAGCTGCCGGGGACAGGGGCCAAATGGGCCGGAAACGTAATGCAGGGAGGACAGGACTCCAGCTTGTGCTACCCGTTCCTGTGTCCCCAGACTCCCAGGAGCTGGCAGGATTGGCTGCTCTGGCCCAGGGAGGTGGGGCTTGAACTTCTTCCCAGAGGCGACACATGGAGTGGTCATGTGCCCCCCCTTTACATTGTGTGCCCCACCCACAGTATCATCAGGCACGAGCTGTCTATGCCCCATCCCTCATTATTTTGTTTGCCAGTTAAGATCTGACACACCAGTTTTGGTCCAGTGATTTCCAGTCCCCAGCTTTTCTTGTTTTCGAGGCAAGATCTTAACACAGTCCTTAAGTTGCAGACATGGGCCTTTTTGTTGCGAGTAATTCAGTCTGTCTCCCTTTTGCAACTTTTCCTATCAACATCTGTTGTTATAGGTTATTGTGACACTTTACAAGCTCTCACTCACTTTTCACAGTTGAGCTCACAATTAGGATAATTTGAGAGGCCCAATTATTACAAGAGGACTGTGGCTGGGATCATAGAGAGAGACAGGTATGCTAGCTGTGGTCTTTGAGGTGCACTGCCCTCTCACTGTGCTTAAAGTTCTGCCCTCTCCCTCCCCCTCTGAGAGGCTGCCTTCCCAACCCTCCCTCCTACAAGGGGCAAGGACCTCCCCCAGACTCCACGTAGCTCAGACACGAACACCCCTCACCTCCTCTGCCCCTGAGGTCAACGACTTCTTTCACCAAGCATATCTCATTCCCCTTAAACCATCTGCTCCTGGCGCTAAGGCTTAACCCTCCCGCCCCCAATGCTGCATAGCGCTTTACTGACCCACACACATGCTAGCTTGTTGTTACATATTTTGGATGGTGCAGCTATACTTCTCGTTTCTAGAAAATTGGTAGCTATGGGTGTTTACAAGATGCTAATAGGAGGGCTAAAGATAGTGTTCCACACACTATTCAGTCAGGCAGAAACTGGAATAAAAGACCCCTTCAAGCTCAGACTGGAGCCCGTGCTCTGGGATCCTTCCCCCTCACAGGGACCCTCCCAGAGCTCAGGCTCCAGCCCAAGCCCCAATGGCTACACTTCAATTTTACAGCCCTGAAGCCCAAGCTGTGCAAGCCCAAGTGAGCTGACCCCACCAACCACAGGTGTTTAACTGCTGTCTAGCTGTACCCTAAGTGACTAGCCTAAAACCACACAGCAAGTTGGGGCAGAGGCAAGAACAGAACCAAGATCCAGGTCTCCTGAGCCCAAGTCTTCTGCTTTAACCATAAGATCTTACATATCAAGTGATCTATCTCTCACTGTTTCTATTCTGTTTGCCAAGTATCGGGGGGTAGCCGTGTTAGTCTGTATCTACAAAAACAACAAGGAGTCTGGTGGCACCTTAAAGACTAACAGATTTATTTGGGCATAAGCTTTCGTGAGTAAAAACCTCACTTCTTCGGATGTCTCTATGCATCCGAAGAAGTGAGGTTTTTACTCACGAAAGCTTATGCCCAAATAAATCTGTTAGTCTTTAAGGTGCCACCAGACTCCTTGTTGTATTCTGTTTGCAATTCTCATTGTAGGTGCTTCACTTTAACAAAGTTGGAGGAGCTGGAGTTGACATCACAACCGTAAAACCACGACGAGCCTATTCCAAAATGGAGGAGCTTCTATCAAATCCATGTATCAGTGTTAAAAAGGTATGTCTAAGGTGTCCAAGTTATAGGCATATAACTTTTATAACTTAATATAGTCTTTTTTAGACTGCCTTTCCTTCCATGTTTGAATTCACTTTGGTTTGCCTTTCTCCTGTTAAATGTACACAATGAATGAGTATGGTATTCTGAGAGGTTTCCTCCTGTAATATTGTCTCTGATACAACAAGAGAGACATCCTTCCCTTTTATGTAAATTGCAAAAGGTGTGACTTGTATTTCCTCATTTGAGGGACTCCGCAGAGTTGTGACCATTCTCTGTGGTTCTTTGCCTTTCTCTTTTTTAAATTTGTGGGTTTTCCCTTTTTTGTTATTGTTAAATTTCTAGCTATTGAATGTTAAAGTGTGCTCTGCACTCTTAAAGACATGATCCCTGCTTACAACAGCATCAAGGCTGCTCTCACACATGTAAATGCAGTGCTGGGTGAAATTAAGATATTATTGGCTCACACAAGAGACATGCCTGTGAGAGTTTGAGAGGGAGGGATTTTCCCCATGACAATGCTAAAGAAATACACTGCTGTGCTGAAATGTTAGATCAAATTATTCTGCTGGGTGTAAATGGGCATAAAAAATCATGTTAGAGAATATTTCTATGGCACCCTGAAAAGTCCTTTATCAGTCATTATAGTGTTAGATAGAGAGTGCTTGAGTCATCATTTTTGGTGCAAGGGAGAGCAAATCACAATCCTCTCCGCCCCTGCTGCATCTCTGGTAGGATTCCCCAATGGTGGAGGAGAGATGGTCTTTTCACTAACTCCCTACCCTACAGTTCAGCACCTGTAAAGTGTGGCTGGCTATACAAAAGACCTGACAGCGGATGATGGTCAAGAGTGTTAATTAACCAGCGCATTTGACAGCCAAACTCTTCCTAGCCAACACCACCCACCTTTAGGGCTCTGCTGACAAGCCAAAAACCCCACTAGTGGAGAAGGGGTTTACTTTCTGCCAGTAGGAGCTCACCATACAGACTGGCATAAAGCCCAGTGTCTAGCTCTAACTGCTCCCTCTCTGTTAGCAATCAGAGCTCATACCATTTGCAACAGGATATCATCATTTTGAGATTATGGAAGTGCTGCAAGTGGGGTTGAGGGAACTTCCTGTGTGTTTAGAAATTTCAAATTGTTTCATACATCCTTCACTGTCATATGCTTGTAGGATATGAATGTACTATGATCCCAAATTCTGAGACACCCTGCAGTTTTTGAACACTGATACAATCTTTATTTCTCTAATTTATTTTCTATAGTAAGTTTAATGGATTGTATTTCCTGTACTTTTCCCTCAATAGCATTTTTTAAAAAGACTCCAGAGGTGATCCTGGCAATTACAGACCTAACTTCAGTACCAGGCCAATTGGTTGAAATTATACTAAAAACAGAATGATCAGACACAATATGTTGGAAGAGTCAACACAGCTTTTGTAAAAGGATATCATGCCTCACCAATCTATTAGAATTTTTTGAGGGGGTCAACAACATGTGGATAAGGGTGATCCAGTGGATATAGTATACTTGGGCTCTCCGAAAGCCTTTGACAAAGTTGCTCAGCAAAGGCTCTTATGCAAAGTAAGCAGCCGTGGAATAAGAGGGAAGGTTCTCTCATAAAACAGTAACTGGTTAAAAAGACAGGAAACGAAGGGTAGGAATAAACTGTCAGTTTTCACAGTGGAGAGGGGTAAATAGCGGGTCACCTGAGGATCTGTATTGGGACCAGTGCTATTCAACATATTTATAAATTATCCGGGGGGGGGGGAAGGGGGGGAAAGTAAGTTTGCAGACAATACAAAATTATTCAAGATAATAGCGTTCAAAGCTGACTGCAAAGGATCTCACAAAACTGGGTGACTGAGCAAGAAAATGGCAGATGAAATTCAATGTTGAGAAATGCAAAGTAATGCACATCAGAAAACTAATCCCAGGTGTACATAGAAAATGATGGTGTCTAAATTAGCTGTTATCATTCATGAAAGGGATCTTGTGGCTAGTTCTCTGAAAACATCTGCTCAGTAGAGACAGTGAAAAAAAAACAATGTTAGAAACCAATGGGAATGGGATAGATAATAAGACAGGAAATTACATAATGCCAGAGATAATGCAACAGAGAATGGCAACAAAAATGCTTAAGGGTATGGATCAGCTTCTATAAAAGGGGAGATTAAAAAGACAGAGACAGTTCATCTGGGAAAAGAGATGGCTGGGGAGGGTGGGGGGATATGATAGAGCCCCTTAAAATCATGAATGGTGTGGAGAAAATGAATAAGGAAATGTTATTTACCTCTTCACAGATCCCAAGAACCAGGAGTTACCCAATGAGATTAATACACAGCAGGTTTAAAACAAACATAAGGAAGTACTTCTTTAGACAGCACACAGTCAACCTGTGGAACTTGTTGCCAGGGGATGTTGTGAAGGCCAAAAATATAACTGGGTTCAAAAAAGACTTAGATAAGTTCATGGAGGATAGAGGATAGGTCCATCAATGGCTATTAGCCAAGGTGGTAAGAGACATGACCCCATGCTCTGGGTTTCCCTAAGCCTCTGACTGCCAGAAGCTGGGACTGGATGATGGGATGGATCACTCGTTACATTCTGTTGATTCCTTCTGAAGCATCTGGCACTGGCCACTGTCCAAAGCCAGGATCCTGGGCTAGATGGATCATTGCTCTGATCCAGTGTGGCTATTCTTATCTTCATATATTCGAAATTTTCATAGGTAATAAGCACCTTGCACTGTGCCCAAAATTACTGACTTCCTGCTTAACTTCCTTAAATAAGTTGACATCATAATTTTACCTGCTTCATGTGCAACAATACAAACAGTTTTCAAACTAACACTATCAGCCAATATTGGAATCACTAGTTCTACACATTTGGGGCCAACTTTCAATGTGATATATAGGAATTTTTGGTTATAGGACTTTCATAAATGCTAATGGGCATCACATAGCTAAGTCTCCAGGCATTGTGCAGAAACTGTACTATCACTGTCTCTGTGCGTATGCTTTGTTTTTTAATAATTTCTCTAGATAACTTTATATTTCAGTGTATTATATTACAGTGTATCCCTCTTGCTCACACTGTCTATGGTGTATCCACTGTGTGGAGATTTTATTGATAGGTTTAGTGCCCCTCATTCATATCAACACACAGTTCACAAAAAATTACTTGAGTAACTGTACAGGATATTACATGCAACTGTCACCAGTGGAGCTATGTGCAATATATGATATTAGAAGTTCTGAATCACTTTCTTAGAATCGCAGATAAATAACCAGAATATTTCTTCCTTCTTACAAGGCCAATCTGGAGAACTCAAGCAATATCCATGCAGGGTTTCAGGCACTTAGCTCTGAAATTAACCAACCCACTAAAAATTACTTGCTTAAAAGTGTCAACCAGATATATGGAGAAAAATCATCACTTTTCAATAAAGTAAGTGAAGCAGTTCATCTATCTGTGTAATAGGGATACAATTCATCTTTATGATTGGTCTATGACAACAAACCATACAAGACCTAAATGCAAATATTTTAATTACATCTGCAAAATGGTTTATTATCCTTTAAGATTTATTTCTCACTGACTTTATAGATTCTCATATAAAGATTACAGGTATTCTTTTTATTTGCTTTTCTGGACTGGACTGTATCTATACATGAACATTCATAGATGAGTAAATGATTGATAACATATATAACTAAAAACATTTTGCTTCTCTGAAGACAGAGCTTTATGCTCCTAGTAAACTGTGTCATAACATGAACTCTCTTTTCTATTTGGCAGTAGTTGGCACAGATATATTGCTAAATAATATGTAAGACTTGTCTCTCTCTTGCCTTGAAGGAATATTTACAATCGATTAAAAAATATTACCACACAGAGCCACAAGCTGTTGATTTCATGGGAGCAGCAGAAGAAGTCAGAAGAGAAATCAATTCCAGTGTTGAATGCCAGACTGAAGGTGAGCTCAGGACTGTTCTTTTACCATTTACAAAGAGACATCATGTATTTTCCTACCCTAAATTGTTTATGAGGGGAGAGAGAAAACGTTGACATTCCCTTTCAGTTATAACACTACTCGCACCACAAGGAAAAACACTGATGACTATTGCTTTCCATTTGCACAAATATTTATTATAACAATTTAACCTTCATGTGTTTGAAGGCAATAAGATACCACAGTGTTTGACCTGATACAAATACTTACATAGCAAAATGTGTTTCATTTTGATGGGATTCCATGCAATGTGTTCGGGGGGTTCATTTTCTGTTATAAATAGTATCATGAAACAGTATGACAGAAAGGGTACATTCTGCTGAAACTCCTCAGAGGAGTTTGTAGGCCTTTTCTCCTCCAAAAATAGAAAGGGGTGAAGATGTTTCAGCACCAGGGTGAGATTCTGCAGCCCGAGGGATAAACTATGAGCCTCTTATATCTTTATACTGTACTTTTATCACGTGTAGGCCATACTCACCACAGTAGTATCTATAAGCCTCACGCAAAATTAGTTTCCTCTCTTGGAGGCCACACTGGATTTTTTTTTATTTTGACACATCCCCACCTCTTCCTGTTTTTCTTCAGTCTTCTTTCTCTGTCAATGGGAGGAATCTAGATTAAGACTATCAATCGGGGTTATTACTAGCAAGAGGAAGCCTGAGTAGGGCAAAGTCACTGAAGGGGACCACAGAGCCCAGCCCAATGTTTGAGGATATTTCACAATAGTCTCTTAAGACAGGAAGCTGCCCTACAAGTATGATCTCAATAGCATTTTCCAAAACTCAATTCCTAAATTTACTCCAAGCAGAAAAGCTGCACAAATATATGACTGTCTCACTATTTCCTAAAGGTAAAATCCAGGCGCTATTGCCTGTCAACTCTGTTGATTCACTCACCAAACTGGTGCTAGTCAATGCCCTCTACTTCAAAGGAAACTGGGCAAAGAAATTTAAGGATGGATTTACAAAGGAACAACCTTTCAGAATGAACAAGGTATGTGACTAAGCCATGAAATGTCATAAATGCTGGTGGGCTGGAACAGATAGAAAAGCTAGGGAGAGACTCAGTCCCTCCATTTTCAAAAGCCTGCCAGTCTCTAAATCCTCACGGTGTCAGAGTTGTTTTAATTAAATCATAAGAATTCCCCTGAGTATCTGCAATTCAAACAGCACTAGGGTGACCAGATGGCCTGATTTTATAGGGACAGTCCCTATATTTTTCTTATATAGGCTCCTATTACCCCCCACCCCATGTCCAGATTTTTCACATTTGCTGTCTGGTCACCCTACACAGTGCACTCAGTTCAACCAACAGAGGAACTGACAATACACAGAAGTGAAACTTAGGGTTCAGGTCTGTTTTCAGGCTGTGTTTACACAGCAATGTCAGCCTCGGGTTAGTGGGACTCAAGTCAGCTGACCTGTGTCAGGGAACCTTGGGCTTGAGCGCCTATATTGCATTTTAACACTAGGTTAAGATTTTCTGACCAGTGCTTGAACCTAGGGCTCTGGCATCCACACTGCAGTGCACAGACCAGAGTCAAAGTAAACATATCCTAAGTGCTTAGTACCCCACACCCCATAATGTTGACACTGTAGCCTATTGCCCACCCTGTTTCCTAACTGTGAGGGTGCTACTGATGGGACTTAGATGCCCACAAGGCGCACAGGAGTAGATAAACCACATAATGAGCTCCTTTGGTGGCTGTCTCAGTAGAATGACTGCAGTTTGAGAAGGCTTTTTTCTAATCTCAGAATTGGGCTCTCCAGCTCTAGGCCGAGTCACATTGGCAGGAAAATACCCAAGTGCACCTGTAATGAAGAGAAGTAGGACATCGGTCTCCAGGGCTGTCAAACTATTGAAATGAAACTTTTCAATTCTTAATTTTTAAAATGAGAAGCTCAATTAAGGTGTTTTTCTTTGGTTGGGTTTTTATTTATTCTTGTCTGTTTGTTTGAAGTTTGACATAAAATGAAGGTACCTGAAGAAAAACACACACCCCAGCCTGGCAGCTGCTGGCTGTGGAGTGGTGAAGTGCATCCCCATGGCCGGGGTGCAGTGTGCTCCAGCACCCTGTGGGCTCCCTTATGCCTGCACCCACTGTATCCCGGGAGGCAGGGATCAAGGATCCTCAGGAGGCTGCGGGAAAGTTTTGGGGCTAGCTCCCACTCACCACCCGCACAGTGCTCACTGCACCCCTGCAGACGCAGCTCCAGGGAGACCGGGGGCCCGGTAGCAAGGGACAGAGAGCAGATTGGGACCAAGCACTGATGGGGAGGGATGACCCCCAATATCCCAGCAACTAGAAGCCAGCTCCTGCCTGTCAGCTTTGCTCCCTGCTCCGGGCAAGCTCCATGCAGCAGCAAGGAGTAGCTAGAGCAGGAAGTGCGAACGGGTTCAGCCAGGCAATAATGGCACTTCCACCCCTGCTTTGGCTGCCTGCTTCTCTGCGCTGGGAACTCTGGGATATAGCCGGAGGACTTCTGGGTCCCGAGTCAAGTGAGGGCTGCGTGCACACAAGAAACCAATAGGGCTCAGACCCTAGGTCCCAACTAAACACTGGCTGGGGCCCTCCAGCCCTGCAGGATCCTGTGACCCTAGGTCTGAACCCTAGGTTAGCACATTTGGAGTGTGGACGCAAAGGGGGGTTGCCTTGAGCCAGGGCTTAAACTGCTGTGCAGACATAATCTCAGTATCAAAACTGAGAGGTTGAAATATCAGCATAAATAATGACAAATAAATTGGTTCTATGAAGTATCACTTTTTAGTAACCTAACTCATTACAAGTAACACAGGCAAGAAAAATTAATGTTAATATTTAACTATATTGTTTTCACCTGATCCTTTAAAAGTGGCATTTGTCCTCCTTTGCCTTGTTGCAGAATACAACTAAGCCAGTGCAGATGATGTTCCAGAGAGAAAAATTTAATTGGACCTATATAAAAACAGTGCACACTCACATTATTGAGCTCCCATATGTCAATAATGACCTGAGCATGCTCATACTGCTACCAGATGACATCAGCGATGACACCACTGGCCTAGAAATGGTAAAGAAATCAATCATATTAATACGTAATTGTTTTTACGTCCTACATGTTTATATGGCTGCTGTTTGATAGTAGGTGACACTCCATTCTTGTATTAAGAACGGGTGAAAAGATCTGGCTCAGGAAAAAATAAGAACAGACCCAAAACATTGTCTAACACTCAGAGAATCTGAGCCTTTTTTGACCTATGACAAGATTTTCACAGACCCGATACTTTTTTGCACTTCTTGCTGTCATCCAGTCCTAGAAGAAGCAGCCCCAAAATCCTCCAAGAAAGGCAGTTCTTTTAGCACAAGCAAAACTAGAGACTACTAGAACCCTTGACAAAAAGCCAAGATAGAGGGGAACACTTCATACTAAACAAATATCTACATCTTTGAAGGTTTCCCAGCACTAATCTGTAAGGACACCAAAGCCAGCAGTGCCCTTTCTCCGGCAAGACTCCCACTAACTTTAATTGGAGTTTTGCAAGGGGAGAAGCTCCGCTGGATCAGTTCCAAGAAGGGATGATGGAATTACCATCGTCTTCATTGTTCCTTTCCAGCTCCCCTCTTGAAAAAATACTAGGTGGCCGGATTTCCAAATGTATTTTCATACAATAATATTTTAAATAAGGAAAAATATAACTTAGAACAACTCAGCTAACAAATACTGACTTAAGTATATGTGTAATTAATTAATAATCATACTTTTCTGGTAGATTGCATGCGGATAAGCTAGAATGCCAGAAGCTCAACAGATACAACAATAAATTAACTGGGTTACTATTATGTAAAACAGGCCTCTGCTGCTATTACACTACAAATATTCAACACTGAAAGTATTCACTATGTGGGGTCAGGAAGGAATTTTCCTCCAGGTCAGCTTGGCAGAGACCCAGGGGGGTTTCACCTTCCTCTGCAGCGTGGGGCATGTGTCACTTGCTGGTTTGAACTAGAGTAAATGGTGGATTCTCTGTAGCTTTAAATCTTTAAATCAAGGTTTGAAGACTTCGGTAACTCAGCCAGAGGTTATAGGCCTATTGCAGGAGAGGGTGGGTATGATTCTGTGGCCTGTGATGTGCAGGACGTCAGACTAGATGATCATGATCATCCCTTCTGGCTTTAAAGTCTGTTCAAACTTCCAGTTACTGCATTAACCTGCTGTAAGAAAACACACTGCTTTACAGTTCAGAAGACACCTGTAAACTAGCCAGAAGCTTTTCAGTGATCTTCACTATATTTGTAAACCATCTCTATAGTTTCTCCATTCAGGATTGTGAAGGACATCAATGTTAAGGAAGTTTCATTTTCACTGTGTAATTTCTGATTCTCTCTTTTTTAACTAACTGTAGCTAGAAAGAGACTTGACGTATGAGACATTATCCAGATGGACCAGCTCAGAAATGATGGAGAAAATGGATGTGGACGTGTATCTGCCCAGGATCAAAATGGAAGAGAGTTATGACCTCAAATCTACTTTGAGCAGCATGGGGATGCGAGATGCCTTCAGTCAGGACCGAGCTGATTTCAGAGGGATGTCTGAGAAAAATAATCTGGTTTTGTCATATGTTTTTCACAAGTGTTTTGTGGAGATCAATGAAGAAGGCACAGAGGCTGCAGCTGCCAGTGCGGCTTCTATGACATCACGAAGTCTCATTTCTGCTATTCAGTTTGCAGCAGATCACCCTTTCCTCTTCTTCATCAGGCACAATAAAACTAAGACCATTCTCTTCTTTGGCAGATTCTGCTCCCCGTAACCACTCAGATTTCTGTTGCTAAACAGGATCTTGCAGCAGCAGGACTGTACCACAAAGACATTGCCTTAAGTGTCTAAATAGCTGGGGTAATTTTACTTCACTTTCCTGTATTATTGGTCAATCTTTGTAGCTTTGGGAACAACAAATAATGCAAATTACTAAGAATTTTTCTCTTCTGTTCATGTGATTAGAGGACTTGATAATGATAATATTGGGCTACAACTCTCAAAAGCACAATAAAAATACACTGGTTGCTTTCTAAATGGCTGTAAATTGCAGTCTTAGTACTGTTCAACTATACAGTTTGCCAGAAGCTGGAAATGAGCGACAGGGGCTGGATCACTTGATGATTACCTGGTCTGTTCATTCCCTCTGGGGCACCTGGCACTGGCCACTGTTGGAAGACAGGATACTGGGCTAGCTGGATCTTTGGTCTGACCTAGTAGGGCCATTCTTATGTTCTTATGTTATAAAGCAGAACAAGTTTGATATAGAGAAATGCATCTCAGGAATAACAATTACCTGTGCAGGCATACAAAGAGTACACAAGCAGGGCCAGATCTTCAGTAGGTGCAGATTGGACCACCCCCACTGAAGTCAATGGACCTAGGCCAATTATACCAGATGAGGATGTGGCCCACAGTCTCATGAATTATACTGACTTAAGATAGGCATGGCTAGCAATATAAAACCATTTGAATGTAAATGTTTTGTAATCTTTGCATTTCTACTGGCATTTTTTCTTGTTTGCAGACTGCTTGCAAGTGTTCTATTTCCTCTGCAGATAACATGCCAATGTGCAAGTGTTGTACAAGAAACAACTGTGTGATCTATAAGAAATAAAATGCATTTTTCTTACAACCATCTGCTTTGTAATAATTTTACTTTTAGCCAGCATCATACTAGGGCAGAGGTGGGTAAACTACAGCCCACGGGCCAGATTTGGAGCGCCAGCCATTTTAAGCCAGCCCTCGAGCTCCTGCTGTGGCACAGGGTCTGGGGCTTTCCCCACTCCGGCGCTCCAGCCGGGGAGCAGGGTCAGGGGCCACTCCAGGCTGCTCCTGGAAGCAGTGGCATGGCCCCACTCCAGCTCCTACGTGTAAGGGCAGCCAGGGGGCTCTGCTCTGCATGCTGCCCCTGCCCCAAGTGCCGCCCCCACAGCTCCCATTGGCTGTGAACTGTGGCCAATGGGAGCTGCAGGGGCCTGTGGATGGGGCAGCGCGCAGAGCTGCCTGGCCGCAGCTCCGTGTGGGAGCCAGAGTGGGGACATGGCCGCTGCTTCCGGGAGCTGCTTGAGGTAAGTGCTGCCCAGAGTCTGCACCCCTGAGCCTCTTCTTGCGCCCCAACGCCCTGCCCCAGCCCTGATCCCCCTCCCACCCTCCAAACCCCTCGATCCCAGCCTGGAGCACGCTCCTTCACTCCAAACCTCTCATCCCCAACCCTACCCCAGAGCCTGCACCCCCAGCCGGAGCCCTCAGCCCCCGCCACACACCCTACTCTCCCTGCCCAGCCTGGAGCCCCATCCTGCACCCTGAACTCATTTCTGGCCCAGCCCGGAGCCCGCATCCCCAACCAGAACCCTCACCTTCTCCCGCACCCCAACCCCGCCATACAATTTCTATTCACAGATTTGGCCCTTGGGCCAAAAATTTTGTCCTCACCTGTACTAGGGACTAGTTTTCCACTGCCTTCTTCTAGTTTTATGATGGAGTAACCTCACTGAAATCGATGGAGTCACACTGGTGTAAACTAGGGCAATGGAGAATCAGGCCCTAAATATTTATCTGTAACTATCATGCAGTATGTTTATGCAGAACCCATATCTTCACACATTTTGGTGTTGGAGCCAGGGTCGGCTCCAGCTTTTTTGCTGCCCAAAGCGGCGAAGCAATAAATAAATAAATAAATAAATAAATAAAGCAAGCCGCGGCAGCTCTACCGCGCCGCTTCATTCTTTGGCGGCAATTCGGCAGCCGGTCCTTCCCTCTGAGAGGTACTGAGGGACTCGCCACCGAATTGCCACCGAAGACCCGGACGTGCCACCCCTTTTCATTGGCCACCCCAAGCACCTGCTTGGTTCGCTGGTGCCTGGAGCTGGCCCTGGTTGGAGCTCTTTGTTCAAATTCAGCAATCAGTTACAGTAGAATAAAATATTAGAAGCACAGAGTTTTTTGAGTAATTTCCTACCTTTTCTGGGACTGCTCCTAACTCTTTGAATTTAGGGCAGAGATTAAATAAGCTGGGTAAACTAGTGAACCTCCAGCTCTATTGAAAATATTCCAACCTGCCTGCAAGCACTTTGGAAGTCCACGTTGCTAGGATGCAGCACACACCTTTCTTTTTGGTGCTGCTTCCTGAATAGGAAAAGAACAAACATGAAATAAGATTACATAAAGTTTTATTTATTTTATTATACTCACTATGACTGCACGAACACATTCCATCTAAATACTGTCCTGTTGAAGATAACAAGATAAAGCTGTGTGCTAAAACCCCAAAGAAGTCCCTATTATGGTATATGTCTACACAGACACACTTTCTAGAAAAGCGCTCCTTCATACAGCTTAGATTTTCAAAAACAAGGCAAGGTGAGGGTACATGTGCATTTCAGAATATCTTTTCTACTATCTTGGAGAGAGGAAACTCTTGGCTGCACATGAGCTATTAATTTTCATGCTGGGTTTCAGCATGAAACAAACAAAAAAGCCTTTGAAGTTTTTAAGAAAATGTTTCAATATTTTAGCATCCACTGCACTGAGCGTGGATCAGTTTGTGCATCCAGAGATGTTCTTTAGTCCAGCCTTTAAATTAAAAAGGGATACTAGCCCTCATCCTTCAGTACACACAGCACCCACAACTGCCTTGAATTAGAGAGAAACTTCCAACATGGGAATATCTTAGCGCTCATTCCATGCATTCTTTGACAAGCCCATTTTCAGAGTCTTACGTCCTCCACTTAAACATCTGGTATTGGTCACTGTTGGAGGTCGAATACCAGGCCAGTTAGACTGTTAGTCTGATTTGGTGGTGGCATGGCGGTATCTATATTCCTAATGGTTTTAAATGAGGATGGTGGAGTCACAAAGTCTAATTGACCCCTGCATTTCTCCAGTTTTACACTGATATGCCTCAATTGAAATCTATAGAGTTACACTGGTTTAAAACTGAAATAATGCAGTGGAGAATCAGGCCACACAGAACACCCAACCAGCAGAAAGACAGACATTTGTGTTGTTTGGTGTAAGTTAAACGCTAACTGCACTTATTTTAAACAAAAGTCTCACCACTACCAAAAAGAGAGTCACAACGGACAACATCACCAGACATTCTTACATTAGGCCACTCTGTGGTATTTTTGCTTATCCTATGCCTAAAATAGCAGCTCTTATAAGATCATTGTATTCATCTTCTAAATCTCTAAGATTGCTGTTTAAAACACATACAATGGATCAATAATCAGGTCAAACTTTACAACAAAAATTTCTGAAAAGTGGTGAGGAGTAAGAGTAGGTTTAGGTGGGGAAACGTATTGGTGACTAGGAATGGAGAATGTAGGCTAGAAGGAGAGTGAGCTGCAATCTCATTTTATTTCTAAACATATTTATTGCCAAACCAATATAGTGTATGTCAACAATCGGGGCAAACTTTACAACAGAAAGTTCTGGAAACTGGTGGGGAGGAGGGGTAAACGTAGGTGGCGAAATACATAGGGCAGTAAGAGTGGAGGATATAGGCCAGAAGGAAGCACAACTGTTTTATATTTCTAAATGTGTTTATTGCCTAACAAACAGACCCCAAAACGCAGCCGACAACACAAGTAATTCCTTCTCTCTCACAGGAATCTGAGGTAATGTAAATATTCGTATAGACATAATTAACTTTCTTTGAAACTTCTTTTTAACTACTTAAACCATGCCAGGGCAGATTAAATGATAAATTAAATGTTATGCAGTAAAACAGGGATTGCACATTTTCATTGTAAGTTTAATTTAGATTTCAATTCTTAGAAAACAGAGTGCAAGTATTATATACTTAAAGAGTTTAAGAAAAAGATACTGATATGGAGCAAAGGAATCAAAGGAAGAATTTTCTTGAGTAGATGACAAACCTGTTCCTTAAAATCTTAGATTAGATAAGTAAGGATAAATCTATTCAGGTAGTAGTTCTTGCTGTGAGATGGTACAACACAGCAAATTAATGAGTCAAGCACTAAATTGTTGTTCCCCTGAGGAGGAAGAAAAATATTTTTATTCTGTCATCCTCTTGTTAGTCTTCTCATAACAAAAGAATCCATGACTTAGAATGCGTTTGGATGCTCCATAATGCTTTGTTGACAGCCATGGAGCCCCAAAAGGGCAAAGACTGAGGCCCAGATTATCAAAGGTATTTAGGCACCTAAAGATGCAGAAAGGTGCCTACTGGTATTTTCAAAAGCATCAAAGCAGGTTAGGTGCCTAAGTCATATTGAAATCTTTATATAAAGTAAAGGGTGTGCATGATATGATTTGTGTGTTTTACAAGTACCTAGGGATCGATTTACAGCAGAAACTATAGGGCAGATAGTCTAAGGGAGTCTGGACTCATTGTCACTTCGATACATTTTCCAGTTTCTGAGGAAAGTTAGTTTATGATACAGAGAAAACAACACAAGCTGGAGACCAAAGGAAAAATCTTGACTCCAGTAAAGTCAAACTGTTATACTCTGTCTTCATATATTTGTCTTAGGTTTCAGCAATGGACTCTCTCTCAGCATCAAACGGTAGCTTTACTCTTGACCTTTTCAAAAAGCTGAATGAATCTTTTAAAGGCAAAAACATTTTCTTTTCCCCTTGGAGTATTTCATCTGCTCTGGCCATGACTTATGTGGGGGCAAAAGGTAACACTGCAACGCAGATGGCTGAGGTAGGTTGTGAAATTTGACTATGTACTGTATATATCTCGAGATGACAAATGGTTCCTACACACGCTACAACAACCTGATACTACAGTATTAAACACAATGTCTTTGAAGGAATGGTGAATGGAAATGCTGGGTAGACTATAGGGAATAACAAATTCACTGCAATTTTAACTAATTTCAGAATTTCCCAGTAACTCTCTGTACTCTACACTGTTCAGGTACTCTGGGCCAGATCCAGTGTTCTGTTCAAAGGGAAAGCTAAACTAGAAGGTCAAGTTCTAAACTACTGAGGCAACTCCCTGTAAAGAGGAGTTCCAGGTGGCAGCTCCTGGCCCTATTGGCTTGGGGGCTTTCCTGAGGTGAAAGGGGGCTTGGTCGGAGCACACTGATCCTGGGCAGCTGAGTGGCTCCTAGTAACTTCTCCATGTTTCTCCTTAACTTCCCTAGGCAGAGATCTCCTTTATTTACCTCAGTTTTCCAGAATTCTCTTTGGATTGAGGTTCTCTGAATCCAACAGGTAACCCACTGAGAGGGAAAAGTCCCCTACTCACACTGAGGACCCCATCATTTCTCAACACCTTTACTAGCCCCTGCATCTCACTTGCTCCTATACTTCCCAGAGTGGTGCTGCTGGTTTGCCAGATAGGAGCCACCCCAATAGTTTAGAACCTGACCTTCCATTTTAGCTTTCCGTTAAAACTCAATTTAACATTATTGTAAACATTTTTCTAAGATGTGAATATCAGCGTTCTGTACATAAATAAATGCCAATACTGAAAACGTGGCTTGGTTCGTCCATAGCTCTTCCATGACAGTCGACTTACACGCACAATTGAAACCTTTTCAGTTTAGTCCTATTTCAGTCTATTTACATTTGCCTGAATTTTGCTAATAAAAATGATAAAGTTGCATAACCATTGTAATTTGCAGGGATCATACCTTGAATTGTGTTTTGTTGCTGCTACTACCTCTGCTTTGAGCATAAATATATCTGATCATTACTATTTGATGGCTCTGTGATTACACCTTCATATGGCCATTCCGTGTACTCTGCAACTAAACTTCATTGTCTTTTTAATATAGCTTGTAAACCCTTGGGGGAAGCACTGAACCTTTTTATATTGTACAGCATCTAGCACATCAATGATGCCCAATAATAAACAGAGTACAATAATAAATGGCTGAAACCATCATGAATTTCACATGGTCGGACTATATGTCAGAGTTAAGTTCCACCTGATTCATAATGATGATCTGTTATTAAGCCAGCAATGTGACTGTGTGGTTATGACCTGGGTCTCAGTTACATTCAAATCATCATTGAAAATCATAGATATGGTGTCCTTAGCATGCTAAGTAGCAACCATCTTTGCTGACTAATTATAATAAATTGGAGGTTTTGACAATTAGGTCGCTAGTAATTAATTTGTGTACACATTTGTCTTAGATAGCGGTCTTCAAATATATTTACTATTTTTACAAACTCGGCTTGCAGGTGCTTCATTTTAAGAAAACTACAGGAACCGGAGGCTGTTTGCAGGTGACAAGAACTTCTCGTGGGAGGCCAAAGAAAAGGAAGATGGTATTCTTTAGAACAAAAATAAATCCGCTGTCTTTCTGGGAATAGGAAAGTTCAACAGCGGCACTAGTTTGGATCAGGCTATTGGTTGTTTTCAGCCTACATCTATATTGCTCCCCTCACCCTGAAAAATTGTAGTTAATAACCAATTAAGATTGCTTAAGTGCAAAACCCACTCACTCAAACCTTCAAAGGCAGGAAAGGCACCTTGATTCACACTCCTGAACAGCAAGGTAATACGCCACTGACTCTGCACCTCCCCAGGGAACTCCCTTCCACCTCACATATGTACAGATGGACCACACACACCCACACCAATGCAAAACCTGAACTCTGACTTCAGAGACTGGATAGCTACAGACATATCCTACAGGCATATGTGCAATTGTGAAGGGTATGATGTGTCAATATAAAGAGGGAAAGCATGATGTGGAAGTTAAGGTGGGAGTGGGGTATGTGACAATATATTGAGTCTAGGGAAGATTTGGAAAGTGTCTGTGGGAAGGTAGGAGAATGGCCAGGTGCATGTGGTGGTGGCGAGATGGGCGGGGGAAGAGACAGTACCCTTATTTCCCCAGCAGATGCATTCTGATGAATCTGCCTTGGTTCATTAGACTGGAGGGGGAAGCTGCCTGAAGTGTTCTGTTCTTCCGACAGCTCTAAGGACAAGCCCCTTTCCTCTCATCATTTTTGGAGTGGGTCAGGATAGGGGTGGATGTTCTTCCTGAAGAGGTCTCAAAAGCCTCTGTGCCAGCATTTTCTGCAGGTGAACCAGCTGTAGTTCTCAGCAGGGAATCCATAGCTTCTGAACTAAGGACAGTTTGTTAGACAAGGTCTTCTGCTTTTTAAGAGAAACAGAGGCTTCTATCTCTCACCTTCTAAGTCCCCTAACTTGCTCCTCTTTTATAATCCCTCAGTAATGGCACCCCGTTGCTGCTTCTAGTGCAGAGGGAAAGCTATCCCTCATCCCCAACAGAGGTGTGCTCCATCAGAGATGTGATTTCCACCAGAGTTGTATGACCCTGTGTTGAATATCACAGTCTCCATTGCGCAGGAGTGGAGCTCAAACTTTAAGTCCCACCTAAGCTGTAGCTCTAAGTACTCACCTGATAATGTTTGTAAAAGTCTTTGCAACAAGGGAGACACTGACCTGCTCACTATCCAGTGGAAACAATCTGATTACAGACAATTCAGTCAAATACAGAGTTAATAAACAGAAAAAACAGAGAAATCTGCCGCGCCCTACCCCCCAGTAATTTCTGTCGAGTGTAGTAATCTTAGGAGTTACAAAATTTTCATAAAGAAAATGTGATTTCCAAGTTCACTGTGTCTTTTTTAAAGGAATCTGAGGACTGCAAAGCTGAAGACATTCATTCTGAGTTCCAGGCATTAATCTCTTTAATCAACAAACCCCAAACTTCTTATTTGCTTAAAACTGCCAACAGACTGTATGAGGAACAGACCTTCCAATTCCATAGTGTAAGTTGAATACTTTTACAAAGCTGAAGAGAAAGTTTTGAAAGATATTTATGACACTCAATGATTCAAGTTATTAATAGAGCAGATTGAAAATTTTCCAAAGGAACAATTTGCCAATGGGAAATGCTGATGTGATAAAACTGAAATGTTTTGTGGGAACATATAGATTTTGTTTAAATTTCTGATGAAACATTATCAAAACTCTTTATTTCAATAAAGTCAAAGTGCTTTGTTTTGACATTATCTGTTTAACTTTTATATTAGATAGTATACATTTATATTATTACTTATAGTTCATATTATATACAACTGAAACAAAGCACTTCAACCTTGTTAAAATGGAAAATTTTCATGCATTCTAAGGCCAGAAGGTACCACAGTCATCATTTAGTCTGACCTCCAGAGAACATCCCCAAAATAATTCCTAGATCAGATCTTTTAGAAAAACATCCAGTCCTGATTTTTAAGTTGTTGGTGATGGAGAATCCACCATAAACCTTGGTAAATTGTTCCAGTGGTTAATTACTCTCACAGTAAAAAAAATGTACATCTTATTTCCAGTTTGAATCTGTCTAGCTTCAACTTCCAGCTACTAGATTGTGTTATACTTTTCTCTGCTAGTCTGAAGAGCTCACTGTTATTTGTTTATTCCCTATGTAGGTACTTATAGAATGTAATCAAGTTATCTCTTAACCTTCTCTTTGTTAAGATAAGTAGATTGAGCTCCTTGAGTCTACAACTACATTTTCTGTTCCTTTAACCCTTCTCATGACTCTTCTTTGAATCCTCTCCAGTTTATCAACATCCTTCTTGAATTGTGGGCTCCAGAACTAGACACACAGTGCCCAGTTATCCTTACGATTAGATCATTTTGATATTTCCTAAAAGAATGTTTTCAGAATTATCATTTCACAGAAAATGTCAAAATTTTAACTTTTTGTTCTGATTTGGGATGAAAGGGAATTTCCAGTGGAATTGAAATAGAGATTTAATCAGCTCTAATTATTAAATATACTGTACCATAGATCTTACTTTTAAATTTTATCTAGCTTAAGTTGAATTGTACTCTCTTTAGCATTGTAGTAGTTACGTTGTACAGCAATCTGAATGTTTTTAAGTGATGCCATTTTGAATTTATTTTAATAGCAAATTTTCTCTCCTACCTTTCAGGGATACGTAGAATTCGTTAAAAACTATTACCATGCAGAGCCCCAAGCAGTTAACTTTAGAAAAGCTGCAGAACAAGTCAGAAAAGAAATCAATTCCTGGGTTGAAAGCCAAACTGAGGGTAAGCTAAGAACAAACAATCCGAGCTTTGCTCTTCTCCCACTATAGTTGCTAATTCCTTTTGGGTAGGTGGCTGCATTTTTACATGTGTTCCTCCTGTAGTCAGGCACTAGTGGAGCTAATGTGGAAATTGAGGATGGAGAGGTGGACAGTTGAACAGCTTCAAGTGTCTGATTCAGAATATTTTGAATTCAATGGAAAGACTCCCATTGACTTCCCAAGGACTTCAAAGAAAGAAGGGAGCAGCCTTTAGAACCTGATTTCCTGATTCTAAAGAATCAATAGCTCCTGCAAGGCCTCTGGTCTCATGGGCCACCGTCACTGCTGGAACTATAGGAGCAGGATTTATGACCATGGACTCCCTTTTTCATGAGCCTGATTCTTCACAGCCTAGCCCCTTGTGTTGTTATTTACTCCTGTGCAAAAGGAGGATGAAATGGGTATAAAATGCTACCATTCTGATTTGGCAGAATTTAGAAACTCACTCAGAGATCAGGGGTTCTGAGGCACATACATTCTCAATGGATAATTAAAGAGAAAGCAAAATTAGAAATAGCCACTTGCTGTACTGCACTGGAATAAAAACACCATTCTTCTCCTTCTGAAAGGGAAAATCCAGAACCTGCTGCCTAGAGGTTCTGTTGATCCCAACACCGCACTGGTCCTGGTTAATGCCATTTACTTCAAAGGAAAATGGGAAAAGAGATTTCTGAATGAAAACACATCTGAGAATCTCTTCAGATTGAGCAAGGTATGTTTCACTAATGTTCATGCTGTTGAACAGTAAGAAACCTCCATATAGCATGAAAATCTTTCACCCACAGTTCATATTCCATCATAAAACTATTGGTAGCTCGACACATGGCCTAACGTAAATAACTGTGACAATTTTAATATTTAGTTAGTAAAACTACTACATAGTTTAAGCAAAGATTTGAAAAATGGGTTTTAGCTTCAAGAGGAGACTGATGGGCCCTATGTTATTAGAAACATTAGTGAATACCCTAATATATGCCAAGTCCAGCAAATTTTTACTTTAGCAATGCTCAAAACCAGGTTCATTATGAAAAATGCCAAAAGACACGTCACTAAGTCGGTTCTAGCTATAAGAAATCACAGATTATTATGTGGTAACACTCCTACTGACAGATGCAAGTCTATAATTCACGGATTTGGAAATGAATAAATGTGAATACCCTGTTAATGTGAAGGCTGTGCAGCTCTATAGACCAGTAGGTCTCAAACTTTTTTTTACTGGTGACCCCTTTCACATTGCAAGCCTCTGAATGCGACCCCCCCCTAATAAAGCGGAGGCAAGTGGGATGTGGGGTGGAGGTTGACTGCTCATGACCCCCCGAGGGGTCCTGCAGAGGGGCTGGCCAGGGCTCAACCCTCTCTGGGGTGGCAGGGAGCCACACCGCTCACTACACACAGCTGAGGTTTGGGGAATTAGTCCGGCTGCGGGAGTCTTTCCTGGCGTCCCCTGCGGAGGCAGAAATAAGTACAGTTATGCCAGGGCCCTAGGTCAGGGTGGGGCAACAATGACTCAGGCCCTCAGGCAGGGGCTGAGCAATAATGCTATAGCAGTACCAACATAAACAGTAGCAAGCCCAGGCGCTAGGTCAGGGCGGGGCAATAATGAGTCAGGAGCTCAGGCCCTCCGGCAGGGCTGAGCAACAGTAGGCCCAAGCCTCCAAAAGGCCTGGGAGAGGGGGAGACTGCCACCCACGGGTTGGGTGGCAGGGGGGACGCAGGCCCTTCCACTCCACTGCGTCCCAGCCCGGGGCCCTAGCAGCGGCAGAAGACCTGCTGCAGTGTCCGTGGGGATCCTGGCCGCAACACACTGACATGGGCTCTGGCAGTGCTGCAGCCAGACTAGGGTTGGCTGCCCCCGGGCTACTTTCTGACTCCCCCTCTTGTGGTACCTCAGTCACGGCGGTGTCCTCCGGGGCGGTCCAGCACCATGGGTTCCTCGGGGTAGTGGGCGAGCAGCAGGCCCGGCAGCTCCTCTGGGTAGTGAGCACAGGGCAGGTCCGGCAACTCCTCCTGGTCGTGCGTGCAGGGCAGGTCCGGCAAGCCCTGGCGGGCACCTTGGGCCACGAGGGTTTCCCAGTCGTGGGCTAGGCTAGAGGCATCTGGCCTCCCCGGCAGCTAGCCTTTAGTGAGCTCTGAGGGCAAGCATTTATACTTCCGGGTCACCGCCTGATCCTCTGAGGGGCGGGCTCAGAGCACCCTAGCTCCGCCCACCCCGGCCTCCGGATGGGCTCGTCCTTCTCCGGGCAGGTGGGGAACCACACGGCCTCACTACAGGTCCCGACCCCCAGTTTGAGAACCCCTGCTATAGACTATAGTAACATTTTCAAAGGCACCTACGGGATTTAGGAGCCTAAATCCAATTTTTCAAGTGATTTAGGAGCCTAACACTCATTTAAAGTCATTGTGACTTAGATTAAGGCTACAAAGCACCGTTGTGATAGTCTAATCTGACCTCTTGCCTAACACAAGCCACAGGACTTCTCTGTACTAAATTCCTGCTTCCAGTCCAATAACTGTGCTTGAACTACTGCATATCTTTTAGAAAAATAGCCAATCTTGATTTTTTAAATTTCCAGTGATGGAGAATCCAGCACAACCCTGGGAAGTTGTTCCCATGGTTAATTACTCTCGCTGTTAAATATTTGTGCCTTAATTTCTAGTCTGAATTTGTTTAGCTTCAACTTTCAGCCATTGGTTCTTGTTCTACCTTTATCTGCTAGATTGAAGAGCCCTATATTATCAGTTGCTGTTCCCTATGTAGGTACCGATAGTCTATGGAACTCAGGAGTTGCAAACACATAGGAAGTGAAGTTGTAAAGGACTTTATGAAACTCCTACAAACCAAAATTACCTCTCATGCAGCTAAATATAGCACACACACACATCCTTTGCACAGCACTGCTCCATAACGGAAACGAAGTGACCTTTCTGAATCAATGAAACTTTACAAACACTGAGTTTTTGTATTTATTATCCATGAGGCATCATTAATATGTACAGAATCCACTCTACAGCTGCTACTGCTAAGCCACCAGAGAGTCAGCCAAAGGCAGCATTGTTCTGTTTTGCCATGGTGGTGAAGATACCAAAGCAGCCCCTGCATGCAGTGACCTTTCTCCTTGTACTTAGAGGTTCCCCAGAATTTTCAGTGTTGGGAGCTGTGCACCTCCCTCCACTCTGTCTCCTCAAAGGTCTTCCCTGTAATAGGAACAAATGTCAGGAAACTCAATGAGGTGATCCTTGCAGAATTTTCTGGCTCCTCTGTCCCACCTTCTGAGAGTTATTATGCATGTACTGGGGAACAGTGGAAGATGAGTCCAGGTCATGGAAAACAATGCTTTGAGACAAACAACAGGACAATGAATATTGTCTCATGAAAGGAACCCTGTTAAACCATGCAATCAACTTTGGTTCATAAAACTGTATTCAAACTTTTATTCTTATTTCATCTGAAGCAAGTCATACATATTTACTGATAACCCATATGTTTCAAAGAAAGAAGTAATATTTATTTTCTTATGGAGATATATAATTTCACAGACCAAGACTAAACCGGTGCAGATGATGTTTCTAAAAGATACATTTCCAATATGCTACTTGGAAACAATGAAGGTCAAAATTGCTGAGCTTCCATACGTTAATAATGACCTCAGCATGCTCATCCTATTACCAGATGACATTGAGGATAAATCTACTGGTCTGGAACAGGTAAAACCATTATACCATATTGCTGTTCCACGAAAGTGGAATTTAACGTTTCTTCAGTGTGAGACAGCTACGGGATAATGTTCAGAATGAGTTTAGCAACATCCTGTACATTAATGTATATGGCTGTAGACAAATGTATGGCATACAAGTGCCTTTTTGTGATCAGGATAAGAACTGGGAAGTGAAACTTAGCAGTTCTGACGACGACACCACCTAAGGTACAATGTTAAGGGGTATCATTGGCATGATGTATTATTATCTAGATGAAGCCCAAAAGAGCACAAGGAATTTTCCAGAACAAATAAACCAGGTCTGTGTCCCAGAATAGCTAACAGCCTAGTTTCAGATACGATGCAATGAGAGAGTAACAAACCATAAGGAAGTAGGCGGCTTGTAGCAGGGGGATAATTGGTTTCGACATGTGCAAATCTTGTGGATTCCATAAAGTCATACATGTATTTAGGGAATACTTGATTCTCTAGTATGATATGCAGGATTTTCAGCATTCTGTTGGGATAGCTGCATTGAGTGGGAAGTATAGTACTTGCTATACATTATGTGGTGATTCCCCTAAACAAGAATTCCAAACTGGTTGTTGAAGCCAGTTCTTTTGTCCTGTTTCTGTTGCCTACAAAGTGGACCACAATCTGACTCTCTGGCCCCTTGCAATTAATGCTCTTCCAAGAGCTGTACTCCCTTTCCCCCTGTTTTCTGGGCTCTCTTTATCTAGTGAAATAAGTAATTAGTAACCCACCTTGCAAGGGACTAAGCTCCTCACAGTAGGTGCTGAATGCCTCAACTCAATGGGAACCAAGAGAGCTCAACAACATAAAAAATAAGATGCTCCGTTTGCAAGCACATCAGGGCAAGGACCATATCCTCTTACTTGTCTGCAAGACCCCATGCACACCAATCATATATAGTTGTGATGGGACAAGTCTTCCTTGCATGCACATGTAGCTGTTCTATTAACATTAACAGGAGCTCTATATGTGCATAAGAGGGGAACATTCCCATGTATGTTTAAATAGAAAAAACAAGGAACTCCTCTATGGACCCAATCCTGCATTCAAGGTCACCTCCCATTTAGATAAATGGGAGCATACATCACTTAGCACCTTGCAGGATCAAACCCTATTTGCATGTAGCACATCCTATAATGATGGCAATAGCCGGGGTGGTAGCAAAGTATGTGTTTCGTGCCTTTATGATGAGTTTTTTTCATTTACTCATGATTTCATTTTTGCTCTTTAATTGTCTAATTCCCTTTCTTTCTTAACTCACTACAGCTAGAGAGGGAATTGACCTATGAGAAGTTATCGAAGTGGACCAGCCCAGAAATGATGAAGACAACTGAAGTGGAGTTGTTTCTGCCCAGGATCAAGCTGGAAGAGAGCTATAACCTCAAGTCCACTTTGAGCAGTATGGGGATGAAAGATGCCTTCAGTCAGAGCCAAGCTGACTTCAAAGGGATGTCTGAGCATAATGATCTGTTTTTGTCACAAGTTTTTCACAAATCCTTTGTTGAGGTCAATGAAGAGGGCACTGAGGCTGCAGCTGCCAGTGCAGTCGTTGTAGTAGTGAGATCATCTTTAAATCACGTAAGATTTAAGGCAGATCACCCTTTCCTCTTCTTTATCAGACACAATAAAACCAACAGCATCCTCTTCTTTGGCAGATTCTGCTCCCCCTAGAATGTATTACTCTCTGCTACCAAATAACATCATTTGTTCACCGTGCAATAGGAAATACAAATTGAAACCTGAAATTCAAAGCTTAGGTCTAGTTCTTGCTTTTAGTTAGAGCCCTGAGCATAAGCTGCCTCCGTCAGGAGTAGCCTCAGAAGTAATTGTGCCTCAGAGACACACACTGAGGCACATTTTCTCCTGTGCTCCTCTGCTGTACTGAGCAGACAGTAATCTACTGCAGCCCCTTACAGAGTGCAGCATACTACCCACTGCACTGAGCCTGCTCTCCTGGCTAGTGTTATGGGGTCCAGAGTCATGGCTCTGTAGCCTCTGTCCCTCTCCACTCATTTGTTCACAGGACAGGAGAATACATCTCAGCGTTCATGCCATGACCGCAACACCATGCCTGCAGACAAGATGGGGGCAGGTCTAAAGCAGTCATGCAGAATGATTTGGGGGACGAGGGAGCTCTTAATCTCTGCTACTGTCGCCCATGGACACATTAGACCCAGTCACAGTCAAGTGCTTAATAATTAAGTCTCTTCTTCGCACGTATTGCAGGTCTGTATACAAAGGATAACAGAAAACACATTAAAGTTCTGTTTGCAAATCCCAGGCATAACAATGCCAGTTAATGACAGCGATTCAGCATTAATTCTGAATTTCATAATATTTGCCTTGAGTTTATTTATGAAGTTTTTCCCACCCAAAATATATTTTCTTTTGTTCTTTCAGAGTGTTAAAATAGAAATTTAACCTCATCACATAATGACCACAGCATTCTATTTGGAACTATGCCATTCTGTCTAAATGACAGATGCTTGATCATTTAGAAGTCAGTCTGCTGGACATACATTGTACATTCATAAGTGCTAAAAGAGTTCTTCAATCAGTAACAACACTGCTCATAGAAGCATAGGAAAATCAACATTAGGCCAAATCCTCCACCCATTGATTTCATTAGGAGTGTGATTTGGCTGACTAAAGTGTTATCACATAGACCGTAACGAGTTTGTTAGAGATTTTATTGTCTGACGTGTAATAAACTTGGAAGTGTACAAAAACATTACATATCTTTAGTTTAAATTTTCACTTTGAAAATTAACATTTTGGAAATTATTGTAATTTCATAAAATCTAAGGCAAAAGCATGTGAAATTCAGTGCTCCCTAGAGGCTCTTTAAACTAAACATTTATATTTACTAAGACCATCCTTTACCTCCCTAAGGGCCCAATTCAGTTTTTACTGATGTTAGAGGAAGGACTCTGGATGAGGCACTAAACATTCTGCCAATGCTCTCTGACAATGTTGGCACAGAGTCAGTGAACTGGCCTAGCCTCCCCAGCCAGTGAACTTGTCATCTTTGTCCATTTCATGACCTGCTGCTGTTTCTAGAGGGCTATGCAGGTGTGTCATGTTGCTCATACTAATGTTTGTTCCTGTGCCTGACTTTTTTAAAATATTTGTAAATTAGATTGTCTAACAATTCTGATGGGCACAACTGATATGAAAACTTTCACCAGCATACCTCCTGTCTGTCTATATGTCCATGAGCATTATAATCTAAAACCTGCAGCATTCAAACAACAGTCATGTGTTGTTAATGTAATTACTGGTTGTAATTTGCACCCATTCCTAGATACCTGTATCACTAATAAAGTAGAAAAAATAGACTTTCATTTCAAGAATGCAGTTTAGCAAAGATATTCCTGTTATTTACCCAAATTCCAATGTGCTTTTAGCTGATATTTTACTCCATAACTCTAGTGTGTGACTTGCACTTAAAGCAATAAAAAAACACCATGATTATGTTTCTATAATTCAAATTGGTGATTTAGTTGATTATAGATAGTGGGGGGTTTGCGGAGCAGGGGAGTTGTCAATACTGTTTTGTTATGCTATGATAGTCTAAGCACTCTTAATATTTACAGTATGTTTTCATTGTTACCATTCCAAAATGATCGTCATTTAACTAGGGTTGATTATGCCCAGTGCTTAATTTGTAATAAAAGAGGTGCCAGGGCTCAACAATTTTTTTTTTTTTTTACATACATAACAGATTTAGCAAGCCCAGAGGTGCTGGAGCTGTGAACTGCCAAGCCTAGAGGTGCCGGGGCTCAGCCCTGGAAAAATCTGGCACAAATTAAGCACTGATTACGCTCAGCTGAGATTTTTAAAAATACCATTTTCTTTGTCTGCATTAGGCTGCAAAATGGTGTTTAAAATCAAAATTATTTAAAATGTTAGCTAATACATTTAGTAAACACATCTCCTTTTCCCAGTCTAGACAGGGCCTTAGTAACTTGCTTCTATGAATTTGCCAGGAGCAGCATGTATGAAATTTAACCCTAACAGAACAACTCAAACCAGCAAAGAAGGCAGTGTGTGCAAACTTCACTGAACATAACTAGCTCACTAATACAAAGAAAAAAAGTAAGTATTTCTCTATATGTACCCAAATACACATATATATAAATACAGATTCAGACAACAAACCAAATTCATGGCATGTACACTGAAGCCAGTGAATTTGAATTCTATTACTGCAGGACTTAGTTTGGCCCAGATTAGATGCTGAAATTTGTTTGTTTTGTGACAACTGCTTGTGACACCACTGGACATGAGTTTTATTTGTTCAGCTGCTTAACAAATCTGTTTTCACAGTACAGCTGTACTAGAGTCACAGATGCTGACCAGAACTACCGGTATTTGTCTAAGCCAGCAGGGCGTATGCTACCTGAAAGAAATACTGTAAAACTGATTATACCGAAACAAAAATTAATAAATCTTACTTTTCTAGACGAGTGTACACATCCACATAAAATATCACAATGAACCAGTTGTGCTCCTCCCTTGCAAGTGAAAAATACTCTCTATGTACAAGTATCGGGGGTAGCCGTGTTAGTCTGTATCCACAAAAACAAGGCGTCCGGTGGCACCTTAAAGAGTAACAGATGTATTTGGGCATAAGCTTTCGTGGGTAAAAAACCTCAGCTGAAGGAGTGAAGTTTTAGAAGTGAGGTATTTTACCCATGAAAGCTTATGCCCAAATAAATCTGTTAGTCTTTAAGATGCCACCAGACGCCTTGTTGTTCTCTATGTACAGTTTACACAATATACATTTGCAGCCAAACCCACCTGACAGTACATTCCCCTTTCCGCTCCTGTCTATACAAACGAAAATAGATTTTCTTTTCCACGCGCATCACTGTCCTTCGGTTTTAAGGTGTAATTAATTATTAATTATTATCATTATTATTATGCATTAGATCTTTTGTTCTGGTAGGGAAAAAAAGTGACGGGGGCGGGGGGGGGGTCACCGAATTTACAGCACAGCCTAGAGGTCCCTATCAAGCCCCCCTCCCCGCCTGAATCGTTCCAGCACGTCTCTCCTCCATCCAGATCTCTGTTCACCCCTCTCCTCCGGCAGCGCTAGTGGGAGCTTGGAAATTGGGGCCGCGTTTAAACTTATTAGGCAAAAGGCAGAGAAAGGGCACCAAGGTTCTCTCAGCACGAGCAATGAGCGTGTGCACATGCTCGGTAGTAGGACAGCCTCGGGCAACGCGATTGCAAGTGTAACCCTTCTGCCAGGCCAAGTTGATAGCAGCAAGGGCCGGGTTCAGTACATAGGGGTCCCTTCCCAACAGCGTGACACAGAACCAGCTCGAGCCCCCACCCAGTGACCTGGAAAAATCTTACACACGCCCCTAGGCGCCTCGAAGAGGCAATATTTCCCCTCTCGCAAGCACAGAGCCTCGGTGTAGCAGAAAATGTTTAATAACATGAGGTAAACGACATAGCATTAAATTGGGAAAACACCACAACTAGAGTTCATAGACCAAACCATGAGCGAAGACCCACCCCAGCAAATTGGGCCGTGTCCTCTCCTGTTGGTTCTTGAAACCAGCGACCCAAGAATCACCAAAGTCCCAAAAGTCCACCAATCCCAAAGTCTCTTGGGTCCAGCAACCCAAGAATCACAAAAGTCCCAAAAGTCCAACAACCCCCCAAAGTCTCTGTCCCTGATCCGTGCAGCCCCAGAGTTCAAGGGGGGGGGGGTGAGCAGGGTGTTAAGGGGCACCTTACGTGATCCGAGGCCAACCGGCTGCTTCTCCGTGGGGTTCCACCGCAGCCTTCACCACGAACTGCTCCACTGCACCCGCAGTCCCACTCCTGCCGTCCCATGAACTGCTCTGGCTGCCGCTCCGCTCCGCTGACCGACCTGTGAGCCACGCCGCTCCGCTCACCGACCTGTGAGCCGCTCCGCTCCAGCCGTCCCTTGGGCCGCTCCCACAAGGCTCTGCTCTGCTAGCTGCTCCTCCAGCCGCTCCGCTCACCGACCTGTGAGCCGCTCCGCTCACCCCCGCTAAGCTAAGTTAGCTTGCTTCAGGCTCCCCCACTAGTTAACACAGCCTCAGTGATCTCAGCTCTTAAATAGCTTTAGCTCTTTTGTGATTTCAGCTCTTAGGCCTTGTCTTCACTTACCGGAGGGTCCGGCGGCAGGCAATCGATGTTCTGGGATCGATTTATCGCATCTGGTTAAGACACGATAAATCGATCCCGGAAGTGCTCGCAGTCGGCGCCGGTACTCCAGCTCGCCGAGAGGAGTACGCGGCATCGACGGGGGAGCCTTCCTGCCACATCTGGACCATGGTAAGTTCGGACTAAGGTACTTCGAATTCAGCTATGTTATTAACGTAGCTGAATTTGCGTACCTTAGTCCGAAATGGGGACTTAGTGGGGACCAGGACCTTAGTGATTTCAACTAGTAGTAGGGGAGCCCCAGTGCTCGTGCACTATTGGCCCCAAGTGAACTCACCTCAGCTATCTGTAACTAGATTCCTAAGGGAATCAAAGCTAGCTCTGACATTCAACAGTGGAGAAAGGAGAAGGTGCAATTGGTGTTTCAGGCCCACAAAAAGGACCCACACCACCAGGTACCAATATCTGCCCCCAACCACTCTCTATTCACTGGTTTTGTAACCCATGCCCCTTGACAAGCAAATGCTACTTAGGTAATGGTGAATGACTCACTCAGTCCTTCTGTCATACACCAGTTCCACTGGCCTTGATTCACCGAATCAGGGTAACAAAACTTTATTCTTCCTGCCCCAATAACAGAGAACCTGGGATCCCACACCAGCCAAAGTAACCACTTTGAGTTGCTGTTGTTTCATGCCAGGCGAGTGGGTGTGCCTATGCAAACAAGATCAGCCCCTGGAGTTCTTTTCCACACTCGCCATAATTCACCACCAGATATCAGGGTAGAGCTCATCCTGACTCTGCTTACACAAGTAACTCTGCCGGATAAACATCGGTCCTGCAAGCCTCGCCCTCCGCAGCTGGTGCAGGAAATTAGGGACGGGCGGGGGCTGAGGGATGAAACGCCCCGTGGTGGCTCCCGGCGCTTCCGGGCTCCAGGGGGGCGGGATCCCGGGGCTCAGCGGCGCTAACACAAGCCCGAGGCCGCCTCCCCTTTGCCCAGCGCCACCGGAGCCGCTTCAGCGACCTGCGCGCCCGGCTCCCCGCAGCAGCCGCCGCCC